>NC_051187.1:97770478-98073509 GCF_015220075.1 Falco rusticolus
ATTATAAACATTATTGTCATCCTTTGTGTGCCATCTTCGCTGTTAGTGAGAAAAAGGAAAAATTGGTATGCTTTGAAACACAGTAGACTTACGTGTTAGGGAAAATATCTTGGTTTTGAAAAGTGTTTAACTGTTTGCATATTTGCCTATTTGAGTTTTAACATTTCTTCCACTGAAGCTTTTTGAGAATGTATTTGTAAAATGTCTTTCAGAGGAAGACTTAGTATTTGTGATCTTTACCAGCACATAAAGATCTGACAAATTACTTTCTTTACAACATACCTGAAAAACTATGGATTGGTGACAAAAATCTACTAGACTTATAATATAGTCCATAGTAGTTAAAGTGGAAAAGGATAAGATCTTAGCACTTACATAAGAAATTTCAGTCATTTAAGCCTCCATTTCACTGCCAAATAGTTACAGGTTGTAAAAAACCCCATCAGTTTCCAATGAGACATTATTTTATACTTTAAACAGAATATTTCTAGGTTTTACTATTCCATGGAAGGTAGCAGTGGAAAATGAAGTGTCTGTTACAAACTTGTCTGTATTTTGTGAGTAACTTAATTAGACTTTCATTCCTAGAAGACTTGGGAAGGCTTTCTACAAAGATAAAATGAAGATTTTACCTAAATAAATGTAATTCAGTATGTTACATGCTACACTGAAATATATCCATAATTAGAATTCTAATGAGTGATTTCTTAAATTTATAGGATGCATTACCACTTTATGGACATCTTAATTTACTACTTGAATTAGTAGTCCACATTAGTGACATTAGAAAAAAATGGAAAAGTACACAAACAATTATAGACACTAAATGGGATTGAGTAAGCATTTTTGTTAGCCCCAAAGCTATCCTGATAGCTTTATTGTCTTAATCAGCTGAGTTGACTCATTTTACTGCTCTTTTGAGGTGAATGTTGTGGACACATGCTGGGGTACTAGTTCACTTCTGTCAAATTAAAAATGGTAATTCTCATGCGTGAAATAACTGCATGGACTAATGACCAAGTCTGTGCATAATTTGAACTGAAGCCCCAGCAGGTGGCAAACAATTAAACACATAACATAATATAATATAGTCACAAGTCTCTCTTTTTTTTTTTTTTTTATAGAAAGGAGGGGAGGGAAATAAGAAAAGTAAACTCTCCTTTCCCTGCACAGTCCTAAATTCCCCAAATAAAGTCAGAAGAAAAAATTGAAGAGGGAAATTAAAAATACATCACTGGAAAGTCACCTACTACCAGTTCTCTACAACTCTCATAATTCTAAATACTTAATCCTAAGTACTGAGTACTTTTAATATTTTTTTAAATGAAAGTGCAGACATTTCTACTCCTACTGAAACAATAACAAACCCCAAAAGTTTCTTTAGTAGCACAAGAATAAACTTTGAGAACACTCTGGCATTTTCTAAAACTTGGAAATAGTCCTGAACCAACTTGAGAAACAAATATGTAGTAAGTTGGTTATTTAAAAGGGAAAAAACCTCCACCCAACCTTGAACCCCAAACCAGAATACCTCCCCACTACAAAACAATACCTAATTATTCCTTTTATTTTTTGCATTGGGTCACTTATTTACATGACTTCTAAAAATTTGATATTTAAGTACTGAAGCTTCTGTCTCTCTCAGATAATCATGCGCAAGGTTTTTCTTGAAAAAATACCTTTTTCTGTAGAATGTGGTATGTTTTTAAAGGCTTATTTCTTGTACCCGCAGACACTCAAAAATCTAACAACTGAATCGTAACTTCAAATATAAACTCATTTACCTTAGAAATATTCATAATCTGAGTTTCATATTACTTAATATAAATCTGAATTTCATTGTGATATATCGGGTTATTTTATGAGTTTTGGGTGTCTAAGGATATATTGCAATATATACCAAAACAGAAATGGGTAACTGTGTTTTATAGAACAGGCACTTCAGATGCCGAGTAGCTCTTACAAAAGAAGTAGGGCACTTGTTAACTTCTGGGGCAGGCCATATAGAAAGCAGAAAGAGCCAACGACATGTTGACTCATAAAACTCAGTGTATCTACTGAATTTTTAAGTTAGATAATATCAAAGTTTTGTTGGTTTTTTTTTTTTTAATGTGGCAGAAATTATTTTTAAAATCAACAAAATAGAATAAAAACTGGATTAAAACCAGCAAAAGATTTTTCTTTAACTTGTAGCTGGTAGAACACATAAACTTAATAGTGAAATGAAGGTATTTTAAAAGCAATACCTTCTAAGTGTTATAATTTTAAGACAAGAATAACGCTAATGGTGAGAGTGTAATCAAACAGGTTATTTAACAGAAAAATATTCTACTCTGTTCATTAAAGCCTTTAAAGATATTTGATGCTTATTTGGGAGATTATCTGAAAAATTGTGGTTTTCAGGAATAAGCAAAAGAAATCCAGGGCAAGATGTAGCAGTTGCTATGTTTCCTCATGTAGAAATGTGGAATCAAAAAGAATGTAAGCATGTTATATGAAAATTTGGTTTCTTGGAACCTAGCGCTTGTTTTTTGTTGGGGTTTTTCTTAAGCTTCTGCAACAGCTTCGATAAATACAAGCCAATCTTTAAGGCACAAATGTTTACAAATAATTTTCTTCTCTGTCCCTCCACCCTCTCTTTTCTTTTGTCTATGCTTTTTTCTGGTCAGCCCAGCGCCGATGCCATACAGTTGTGTTGGAAGAAAACCCACATTTATTTCATTTGGCAATGTAATTTTTTCTTTAATGTAGGTAATTATATTAATTTCACTGAAGATTTAGCTCAGTATTTTCATACCTCCAGCTTTACTAACTCTGACTTTTAAATTTGTGCCAATGCATACAGAAAAGTGTGTTTAAATGCACCCCTTTAGATTCCAAGAGGACACCTTTTGGTATTACTGCATACTTCTTTTTTCCTGTTGAAAAACATTCCCCATGAAGAAACACCCACAAGGAAATATGTTATTCTCTGCATCACCATCAGCTTCAGCTTATCTCCTGTAGTGATTCACTCTTTCAATTTTCTCGGAGCTCAAAGTGATTTCCTTCATGAAGCCTGAATTTTGCTATTGGCAAGGAAAGAAAGAGGGATGAAGGGACAGGATAAAATTATTTTTCTCATCTTTTTGAAAAACCATCAGCAGGGCAACATTTACTGCCTTTGCTTTGTGAGAAACTTTTGTATATGAGAAGGTGAAGTTGTGATTTACTTGTAGTATGCACTTGGGGCTATACACAGATGTAATAATCCTCCCAAAGTTTAATGGATTGTACAATATGATCTGAAATCTACACTATCCAAACTCATTAACATGGATTTTCCTGAATTTTTTATACCATTTTTCAATTATTTTTATTAAGACCGTTTACGTGAAATCCACAGGGAAAAAAATCAAGCTGCACTTTACAAGATACTTCCTGTTAAGTTAGTGTTGTAGATGTTCAACAGAAGTGTTCAGCAGCTTACATTTTCACATAAATGTAAGAATGAGAGCCTGAGGCAATCTGAATACAGGCTTTTCAAACTTCAAAGGAGCAGTGAAAGATTCTTGCCCTGCTTTTGCCATCCAGAATTGGCCTAAGCTTGGGGAGCAATTAAAATGAAATAGCCGCTGAACTGCAGAAAGTGAAGATCGGCAGCTCTGGGCATGAGCAGACTTTTATGAGGTCCCCTGACTAATTCATATGTTGGTGTTGGTAAAGTAAGGAATGGAGTCAGAATAAGAACAATTCATACAGAAAGAGCACAAAAGACAGCTGCATTAACCTTGAATATAATGAGCCAGATCTTTGTTTCAAATCAGCTGTTTTTCAGGGTTTTGTTATTTTCACAGCTCTCTGTAAAAAACTTTAGCTACCAGAGATGTGAGCATTTCCTCCTCAGTCCTAATCTCTTTTCTAAATAAGCCACCAGGGCAGTTAAATACATAGACAAAGCAAACTGCACCAGATCTGTGTGTGTGCACTGAATGGTGAAACTTTTATTTCAGAAATAGGATATTAATATTTTTTTTACCAGAGGATTTATTTATTTCATGAAAGTCAGAAAGTGTTTGGCATTGATAAAAATGAAAATCATAATCATATTTAAGAGTATAAACAGGTCAATTGAATTAAGATATATATATATGATAAAACGTATTTCCTGACCTTTTTTTAATTTTGAATTTAAGGGACATATGGATATGTTACAAACTTGTAAAAAAATAAAAAAATAACTGTTATTTTGCTACCATTGCTTCATGCATCTTCTGTTCAGCAGCAAATGCCAGAACAGCATTTTCAGTACAAGTTCAGAACAATTCAACAAAATAATGTATATGTAAAACAGCAATCTGATAGGCATAGATGAACTCCTTTGCATTTAATTATTTTTGAAAGAATGCATGCTAACACTACATATGTCATTGCCACTTGATATATTTTGTAAATAGTCTGTATAGTTTTCCAGGTCATGTTTTGAGTGTTTGATTTAGGGATTGTTTTATGAAAGGAAGTGTGGCAAAAGGGAGAGACATGGAAAATTTGAGGAAATACTGCCCGTGTAAGCAGAGGAAGATATCAAGTATATTCCACTAAATTTTCAGCAACAGTAACCTGCTAGAATTACCATTTTATGGACACTTAAATTTTAATAAATTTTACCTGTTATGTTAATGACAGAGCTTCAAAAAGACAATGTAAAATGTAAAATAGAAAATGTAAATTGCATAACTTGTGTTTCCCAGCTACACCGTCTCTTCATAATTGCTCTATTAACACATATCACCCACATAATTTTTGTTTAGTAATCACTAAAAGTCCTGTTTTCCTACTCAATCCATGCTAAACATTCTCACATAAATTAACATTTTGCTGAGTGCAGACCCCTAATGTTGGATAATGTATTTGTAGAAATCATTGTGATACTTTTTCATTTTTGTTTATCAAATACTTGTAGTGTAATATAGTTATGAGGCGTTTTCCCTTTTGCTTCACAAAAGATGCTGTGTATTTCAAATGTATTTTGCTTTATTGTTGGTTTACCCCTCTCCTCCCTGAGCACACAGACAAATACTTGTAGCTGAGTAGCCCTGTAATACAGTATTGCCATTGCTAGTAACATGTCATTAGCTTTGTACTCATTTTACAAGGCCTCAGGAAGGAGGCTGCTTAAGGCTTACTGTGTCTGAAATTTCTTGACCCGTCTGTAGCTTTATTTTTCTTATAAGTTGCACCAGCAATTTTTCTAACTGGGCAGGTGTCTGCGCTGAATTTCTGTTAGTTTTGTCATATTTGTATGGTACCATCATGGTTTTACAATTCTAATACAATGACATAATGCAGGAAAAACCAGACCTGTTATGGCAATGGAGGCTTTGAAAAGTGGAGGTGCAGGATGCATGGTGGGGGGATAAGGAACAGGCCTGGCACTGGAAAACCCATGGCCATAAACAACACACATGATGGGTTAAAGAAATGCATACATGCTTTCAGAGGCAACAGAATACAATGCAATACTATCTACAAATCGTGAAAGCCACCATACATAGTAAGTTCGGACATAATTTGGAGTTGCAAAGCAATGTGGAAAGAGAAAAAGTATAAAAGCATGCCAGCAAACATGAAAATGACCCCAGGTAGACTCTAGAGTGAACAAGAAGCCTTCAACATCAGCATAATACTCCTCCCAGCAAAAGTCTTCAGGTGCTGACTAGCCATCACGCCAGAATGAAGCCACTAACTTTGGGACCCAGAGGAGCAGAAGCATGAGCATAAGAGCAAAAGGGGTAGAAAAGAAAAACTGTATGTATAATAATCTTAACGACTCCACTATTAGTGAAAAGGTTTCCTACACTGATATATTCTTTCTCTTCCTGTAATAATTAGATGTGCATTATTAATGATTTTTGGATTAAAATATTTAGACTTCTATTGTAATAACAATAACTTTTTGGTTTACATATAAGGGCATTTCATCTTTGCTCATGAAGAATAGCTTTAACATTACATACTGAACATTCGTGCTTCCAAAAGTGCAGTCTATATTTCTTGTTATCCAATGGACAATGGTATCCCTCAAGAGAGACTGGAGAATGTTAATTTGATGCTGTTGTCATCTACTCTTGAGCATTCTTTCTGGAGATAGAAATATGTTTAATTCTGTTTGCTTGTCTGCTATATCAGATTTTTCTTATTAAACTATTCCTGTGATTGTTTTCATAATTTTCTGTTGATTAATGATTGATGGAAACATTTTCATGTATTGTGGTTCCTGTTTGACAGCAATATTAATAACACATCCAAGTTCATGGACTGGTAATGAGCATTATTTAGGATTTTTCTGTATACTTGGTGTATTTATTTATTTATTTTCCCCTTTGGATGACAGCAAACATTCTGTGACCATGCTCAAAGGTAATTTTTCAGTTTGCTTCAGAAATATTTATGTTAGGCAAGTGTGCTGCTATAGTTATTTGGGCAAAGCTGTGTCACAGAAGCCCTCAAGGGGATACTGTATGTGCCATCAGAAGGACTTCTTGAATATTCTTATTTCCTCCTAAAATTGCTCTATCCACATGAAAAAATAATTTCTTTCTTGATGTGTCTGCATTTACTCTTGGAGTTTTTCTGTCAGCCAGAGACATATCTGATTTTAGTTTATTTTTGTCTTTAGTGCATATAGCTGGAGTTTGTAGAATAGATTTTGTGTACCACACATTCCTTCACAGTACAGAAACTTGCATTTCTTTCCAAAAACTCAGTTTGTCACCATGCCCAAAGGACCTCCTTCATTCACTTATGTGACATACCAATGACATTTGAAAGCAGGAGTGAAAACTTGACATACTGAAATGAATGCATACTATCAGATTTAGAAACACTGTGCCTTAAACAACAAATTGTAATAGAAGCTACCCTGCCAATACTGTTGACTGTCTCTTACTCCAAAAAGCTTTTCTTATTGGAAAAATATGCCAACTGTTCACAAAAGTACTTAACAATCACTAGCAAGGCCTAAGCTCATCAAACTCACAATTTACTTTGTACTGATCACTTACACAGAATCTGAAAGAATGATTCTTCTTGGATATCCAGTTTGTTGTGTCATATAATTCAAAATCTGTCACCAGTTTTATAGTTCAAATGTGAATTTTCAAAAATTATTTCCACAATTCTTTACAGTTCCAGATTTAAATAGAATTTTCAGGAAGAGTTGAACACAAAACAAGATCTGGAAATCACAGCTTTCTTACAGAAATTGCTATAAATCATCATGTGTTGCTATCATTTATTCATTCATCAATCATGATAGAAAACCAAAAAAATAAAAATTTTGTGCTGATCTCTTAAATTAGCTCTACATTAAAGAGAAGCTTATTTTGACTGCAATATTATGATTTATTAAACTGTGAATATTATTCAACTAGAGAAAATATCTAACATAGTTTAAGCTACTTGGTTTAAAATATGGTAAAGGATGTCCTGATAGAGTTTGACTAGATAGAGTTCTGATAGTGTATAAAATAACTAATCACAACTTTTGAGAAATTAGCTAAAACTAAGCAAATGTTATTGACGTAGTTCCTTTTAAATTGTTAACTGTCACAGGACTATCAAGGGCTATTGTCTAAATATAAATAGAGAGAGGTAATTATCCATTTGTTAAGAAGTATGTAAATATGCTATAGTAGCAAATTTTATAAAAAGCAAATACACAGTGTGGAGAAATGTTACATCATTCTTCACAAAATAGATAAATTTTTAATGTAAAAAGTCTCTCTCGTTCAAGGATGTGTGAAAAATGTCAGTGGACCATTTTCAGATGTAGAAAAACTATCATTTGTGTATGAAAGCAGTGGAAGGAATATGACAAAAAGACTACATCTCCTCATAGCTTCAAAGAACTTTTGAAATGATCTTACGTGGCAGAAAGCTAACTGTGGAGGATTGAGGCTTTCCAGCATGTGTGTCATGAAGTGGAAGATAAAACATAGTGCATGAAATCACAATGGTAATTTAAAACCCAATGTCATTAGATGTTAGATGAAAAACACAATGTTACTTGCATGTAAGTTTCACAATACTGTAACTGCATACTTGAAAATCACGCCTGGTGTTATAAAAGTGAGTCTCTGCTATCCAGAAATACTGAAGGATGTGAATGTTTAAGTGCCTTAAGATTTTTTCATTTAGTTTATATTGGACTAAGCTCTCACCCTATTAAAATTTGCTATTACCTATTCTGTCTTGTATATATTTAGTATTTTACCAGCATAGATACTCTTTCCACAACCTAAATTTGCTGCTCATTAGATTAACTTTATTATATATCAGATAAACACAATCAGGCAATATAAAGGAAAAATTAAATAAGATTAATAATGTTGGTCTTTCTTACCTATCTTAGAATTTTATAGCTGTCCCTTTACTGTTTGAGCACATTCTAATAAAACCACTAACAATAAAATTAGTGTGGAATCCTCATGTTTCTCCTTAGAATGAGAATTCTGTTTAGTAATTTTATAAATACTACTGGAAACATGATGTTAATTATTTTATTGAGTAAAAGCAATAGATATATTGTCTATTCTATACAGCAAAATCCTTTTCAGTGTTGTGAGAGGAAGCCCGTCAGACTTAATAATCTTTGCAGATTTGTTCCAAAAGCAGGTAAGCTTTACTGATACTACTTTAACCCCCAGCCCCCCAAATGTATTATCTATCTGACCTTAGCAAAATTAATTCAGCCTACAAAGGAACACAGTGGCTATAATGGCTCATAAACAGCCATACTAGTGTTAGCAAAACTTGTCCCTATAACCCAGTGTCTACATTACTTTGAATTTTTGTACTGACATACCTAAGGTATTTAAAAAACAAAATGAAACAAAAATCCCTGAAGTAAAATGTCTTTTAAGAGTTTATAAAAATTTAATGCTGCATGCAAACAAGCCTTATGTTGGATGGGGTATATTACTACTATTTTTTCCTCTATATTTACCACTAAATAGAATTATTTTTCTTTACATGCATAAGACCTTACAGCAGATGTGTGAAGCAAATTCCCCACTCCTGGTAGAAAGCAAAAGGTATGCCATCTTGAACACTTGTCCAAGCATATGGTGAAAAAGTTATTGCAAAGATCAGGTTTTGAAAGCAGATCAGTATTTTCACTGGTAATTAGTTAGCACATTTGTTTTTCTGTATAGTTCATACTTCTTTGTGTGGGTCACAGGTAAGATGCCAGTTTTCAATAAAGTGGTCATATACTATGCTGTTCTGAAAAATAAATCTCCATAGACTGTTCAGACAGTGTTTTAAAATTGGGTAATTTCCTATTATCTCTTTTGTTCATTGTTTTGTTTTGCCTCTAACTCTTCCTTTAGATGATATTGTTTTCTATAATAGTACAACAGATTCTTAAATTTGTTGCATCATATTTTATGCCAGCATACATAACTGCATCTTTGTGATACATATTCAATATATAAAAACAAATGTACTGGGAAGTAGACAAGGATACTCTACTCAAAATTCAGTCTGCTCATTTGATTGTAGTAATACATTAATTCTTTCCCTACCCGTTAAAATCAGATTTTAATAAGACCTGATATAGGCTAGGTAGCTCTTATTAAATTTTCAGGACAAGTCTGTTCTCATGCAATCATATAAAAGTTATTTGGTTTCCAAAAGTCCAAGAAGAATTGGTCAGGAACTTTATACTGATTGAGTAACTTCTTTTCACAAATCATAACTTAGAAAAGAAAAATTTAAATTTTAATTTGTTTTCTTTTTTGCTTTGTAAAAATATATATTTTTATATATAAATATATATAAAGATCTGGTTTGTTATGCACAGGTTTGAATAGTTGTTTCAGGAAGAGTACATCATAACAGAAAGCAAGCTGTGAATTAAAATAAATGATAAAAAAGAATTAAAAAAGAAATATTAAATCTAAAAAAATTCATTTTTTAACACTGACAGTTATACCATGGTAATGCTTTCATATGAAATATCAAATATTTTCAAACTAGATAGAAAGCTAAGAAGTTATAATGAATAATCCAATACTTTACCCTAATACTCACCTCAAACTTGTTAAAGGAAATCATCTTTCACATAAGCTAATGCACTAGATTGGCATCAGTCTTCATATAAAGGAACACATACAAAGGAACAGTCTTTTTGGAAGTATCTTATTAAAACATCATAATGAAATATTGAGTGCTGCCAGAAGGTGATACAATTTCTGTTTCTGTGAAGACTGTATTAGAATGTCAAAGAAAAAAATAGTAGATAATGTTTATGTAAATGTTTTCTCTTTGGCTAGTAAATCCTGAAAACAGGACTTTAGCTGTGATCTCATTAATATCCCTCAGGAGAAATTTGAATATTTGATAGAAATTGAAAATATCAGGAAAAAAGAGGGTCCATACAAATGCAGAATTTTATAGATAATTCTGTCTTATTTGAATTAATGGGCAATTAATAATTCTATCAACCTTTCAGTCTAAAAAGAATCCATAGAAACTATTCTAAAAATATTTAATAATTCTGTTCAAGTGTTGCACAGTCCCTAAAGTGTCATTAGTTTTTATATTGCTAAGAGTCCTCTATGTGTACCTCAGTACCCTGCCTTTCACTTGCAGCTCCATATCCTTACACACAGGCTGATGTGGCACTGTATTTTGCAGATCCTCTGTGGCAGCATTTTTTTCTTGTTTCCATGGCCTTGCACCGGCAAGCCCCGGTACTGTCATTACGGTGGGCCCTCCTGGGAAGTGATTGTCACTGGGCCACGGAATCATCCTTCCTTTCCCCACTGCCCCAGCTGTAGCTTTGATTTACATTGGGGGACCTAATAATGTGTATGCACACAACTCAATAAGCCGCTAGAATGTAAGTGGCTGCTCCTGACTAGAGCGCTCTCTAGCCACCAGTAAAAGTACGGTAAGTAAGAATGGGCCATAGGGAGTTGAAGCAGATCCTCATGGAAAGTTTATAGTTGCTATGGGAAAAGTGAGAGGGGGAACTACCTGCTGTGCTGGAGTGGACACCCAAGGGTGTTACCTACCCTGGGACTCCTGTCGCTTCTTTTCCTTGCTGGCTTCTGGGAAGAGTATTTCCTTTTCCCATTCTCCCTATCTACTTTTGGTTTTATTTTTCTCCAGAAATATCTTTCACCATTAGAGTTAATCTATGTCATAAACTATGGACCCTCCCAAAAAATCTTTGTGCATGTGAACTTGTCTCAACATCTTTTGTGGAACAACATTTTATTTAAGAAATTAATTCTGTAGAAAATTATATACTTTTTCCGTACAATTGAATGAGATTTTTTCTCCAAATTACTTCTCTTCTTAATACTTTCTAATCTTTGTAATTATTACAGATGTTTCCTACTAGCCAAACCCTAGTTTTTTTTAAAATATCTCTCACTATGTGAATTTCACCCTCAGCTTGACTGATATGAAAAAATTAGTTTGTCTATGTAAGTATCATGTGGGCCATAACTGCTGCAAGTTTTAATACAGTTTTAATAGAACACTCTTAGAGGACTGTGCTTTAATCAAGTGCTTAATGTGCTTAATCAAGGCAGTTAATGCCTGCAAGTCTTGTGTCTTATGGAAATGGATAATATACCTAAGGCACTCTGTTGTAATCCATTATCTGCAGCACCTGAAGAAATTTTTTTGTTAGAGTATCATTTGACTGTGCAAAATGGTTCCATGCCCTGAAAGCATGTCACACCAAAAGAAATCAAGTAAAGAGTTTTGCTGGCATGAACATTTCATGTTAGATATTAGGCTGTCTGTGAAACAAGTGTAGTTTATTCAGGGCTACTATGGGCACATATCTAGACTATTAAGATTTTAGAGACAGGAGACACTGGAGTAATGTGAATAGACATAGGTCAATTTTTACTCATAAAGGTATAGATGGATAAAAAATACATATGTAGCACAAGATTCAGTTCTAAGGGGGGCATAAAGGAAAATAAACCCAATAAAATATAGCCAAGAGACACTGTCATGAGATCAGGTTAAATTTCCAGCTTTTTTCCTTCATTTAAGGATATTGTCACTAAAGGGTTTCCAGTTCTGTCACTTTTATTTCTCATTAAAATAATTGGGACTGAAACCTTTAACTAGAATTTTAGTACTGTAATTTGCAAATGATGCTTGCAAACTGTACTGTCTTAACCCTCTAAATATGCTGCTATTTGATTTGTTTTTGATTCACTGGCATTTTTAGGCTTTTTGTTAACAGATAGAGCCGTCTGAAGAATTATTGGTGTTTTTTCCATCTCAGAACCAAATGCAGAGGGAGCTTAATTGTATGCTTTATTTTAAACAGATACTTTACACTTTTAGTTTTCTTCTTTCACACAAAGTTTACACAGAGGGCTAACATACTTTTATTTTTGATGAGGTGCAGCAGTTCAGAGACAAAAGGAGCAGTGACTGTCAGCAGTAGACAGAAAATTTTTGTAGTCTTTATTGCTTGATCACTCTTCATGTGTGCTACAGCAGCTGTGCCAATTGCATACAAACCTGGGTTTTGTACTACAGGCTTTCCAACCCTGAAAAATTAAGGAAAGTATTTATGCACTCCTGTGTTCTGTTATAGAATGTACAGCTTCAATATGGATTCATGCAAAAGTTTTTAATGAATTTAGCACTTTAACCAGAGTAGTTAGCTAAGAGTGGTTTCCACTATGAGAAGCAGAAATGGCTTCTATGGTTCAGAAGTATATGCTTAATATAATAGGTAGATATGCCTGTTTCCTTTAAAGTAGGTTGAGCAAAACATAGGAAGTTATTTCCTTTTTCAGTTTCAAAGTTTTTCATTTCAGACAGATATCTGACCCCTACCTCTCAATTTATCTTTTATTATTTATTTATTTATTTATTTATTGGCAGCAAAACATAGGCAAATACATTTCTTGGCATAAATGTAAATTTTAAAGATGTAAAGGTTTATCTAAAAATGTAAAATAGTGTTATTTTACCTACCCAACTGAAAAATTAAGTTAAACTGCTTCTAACATGTACTTTTTGATACTATTATTTTATGATATTGTAAGTTATCTATTTAAGACAGTTAATCTATGTAGTTGAGAGAAGGACCTTGGGAAAGAAAAAAAATAAAGTATATCATTGCACTCCATTGGATCTCTGTGCAAATTTTCAGGTCCATGAAAACTGCAGCTAACATACAGAAGATAAGCATAATAAAATTATCAAGTCAAATTACATGTAACATACAATTACTACTGATTTGATCTTGCTTATTTTCTCATAGAATATGTTTATCCTTAAACGTGAACATCATTTAGAGGAATAGAGGAATTAATTCCTTGCTTTGCTTTGCTTGAGTGCACAGCTTTTGCTTTACCTATTAAACTGTCTTTATCTCAACCCACGAGTCTTCTCATTTTCACTTTTCCAATTCTCTCCCCCATCGCAATGTGGGGGGAGTGAGCAAGTGGCTGTGTGGTGCTTAGCTGCTGGCTGTGGTTAAACCACAACATCCCCATATTATTAAAGTATCTTTTTACTGGACCAAAAAAGAATACTGAAAAAAAAAAGTTATGGTAGGTCTAAATCAATGAACTGAGCCATAAGAGGTAGTGCTTGAGTCACTTGAGAAGTGTTTGCTTTATAAAACAGGGGTATATCAAAGGTCAAACACTCCTTTGGATGAAAATCACATGTAACTAAAATAGTTATGATCTTACAGTAGCTCTTTTAAATTTTTAATTTTTTTCTGCTTCCTTATTCTGACTATAGTACCTTTGAGAGTACAGTAAGGAGGAAACAGTTTATTTAATTTCCCTTCCTTTAGCTGTCTGACAGCTCCTTCAACACATCCCTCACCACAACAGCTGTTCACCAGCATTTTTAACTCCATTTCTGGCTTTGGTGATTTTGGAAAGGGTAGCTGAAAAAGTTTTTAACCTTACTGACTTTTTTCTATCCTTTTTCTTAATGTTCCACACATACATGATGCTGCCATCCTCACCTTCTTTTGCTAAAAAGATAACAGTGTCTATCTATGCTGGCTAAAAAGTTAGCAACTGAGAGATGCTGCTCACTTTTTGACTTCCATTGAATGACCTTGAGTAATTTTCCTATCTTTTCTTATTTAGATTTATTTAGACGTATATTTTTCAGCCAGGGAAACCCCCAAGGAAACCCCCAAGAATATCTCTCCCCCGCCCCCCAAGCACACAAATATGGATATTTATATCTGTATCTGTACACATACAGAGAGACATATATGCACACACATTCATACACATATACAGATATATAATATTCATGATTATATTAAAACTTATTATAATGATCAATATGATTATCCACTCTCTTCTCCTTTGCAGGCTCTCAGTGGGGCTTCCTGGCCATGTTTTGCTATTGCAAATTGATATTCTATTCCTCAGTAGCATTACTGTTGCATTGTAGTTAACTACTCCCCGAATAATTTCCCAATCTAAATACAGTGTACTTTTAACCACTGTAAAAAGAAAACAAACAAACAAGAAAGTTTAATTCAGTTCTACACTGTGATAAGTAATATATTTCCAAGGTAAGCAGCTAGGAGTTGAGATTACCTATGAGATTAATAATAGAAGAGATTGTTCTTTTGTCCAGATGTTAGGTTGGAAGGTTTTTCTTTCAGCAGTAGTAAAAACAACAACAAAACCTAGAGAACCTTAATTACCCTAACCTTTTCTAAAGTTATTTCTTTTTAATGCAAGGAAAAACCAGCATGACCTTTTGGGTTGTCCTCTGAGAATACAAATTAGATAGCTTAGATAGTTTTTTAGTATAGTCTAATGTCTATTGAAAAAGAATATTTTCCATTTTTCAACCAGCTTCTGCAGAAGAGGATGAATGACTTAATTTCAACTGTATTTTCTTCAAGATATTTTTTTTGCTGATTTCCTCTGTAATGAGGACTGCTCGTTACAAAATGCCCATATGGAGTCTTAATGGTTTACCATCAGAAAAAAAGAAAAAAAAGTTAAAAACATGTGGTCTGCCAATTCTATATCCCAGATTTGTCTGGAACACAGTTCGTTTTCTTCTTAGTAGCTGGTGCAGTGCTGTGTTTTGGCTTTGTTGTGAGAACAATGTTGATAGCACACTGATGGGTTTAGTGGTTGCTGGGTGATGTTTATACTAAGTCAAAAACTTTTCAGTTCCTCAGGCCCTGCCAATGAGAGGGCTGGGGGGGGGGGGGGGCACAAGAAACTGGGAGGCGGCACAGCCTGGACAGCTGAACCAAACTGGCCAAAGACATACTCCATACCATATGATGCCCTGCTGAGTATATAAACTGGGGGGAGTTTTCTGGGGGGGATTGCTTCTCAGGGGCTGGCTGGGCATGGCTCAGTGTGTGGTGAGCAATGGTATTGTGAATCACTTGTTTTGGGTTTTTCTTTTCCCTTGAATTTTATTTCTCTTCCTTTTTGTGTTATCTCTCTCTTTCCATCATCATCATCATTGTCATCATCATAATCATCGTCATCATCATCATCATCATCATTGACTTCGTTTCAATTATTAAACTGTTCTTATCTCAACCCACATATTTTACCTTTTTTAAAAATTTTATTTTATTTCAAATTACCCTCCCATCCCACCAAAGGAGGGTAGGGAGAGAGGGAGTGGCTGCCTGGTACTGTTGCTGGCTGGGTTTAAACCACAACATTCCAACTGACATAACTCTCTCTAAAAAGGTAAATATTAAACTCTCGCAAGGTAAACATAGCATCATCAGATGTTATAAACTAACCACGAGGAGCTAAAAGTTAAAGATGCCATTTTCAGGCATATGACTGTAAGAACATAATTATTCACGTCAGAAAGAACAAGATTCACAGACATGCTCATATCCTTGCATCTCAATAATAAAAAAAACAAAGACTAAACTAAACTTTATCTTTATACTAGGGAAATAGCTATCCTTGATTATCAAAGAGCACAGTCAGTTTACAAAGAAAATTCACAAATGATGTAACTGTGATTCATGGTGTCCCTCCTGGCTGCTCCAGGAAAAATTTTATACCATCTCTCATGGGTAATGATAGATCTGAATAGTCCAAGACATCTCTCAATGTTAAGAATTTCTTCAATTGTAATAAGAATAAAGCTAGCATTTTTATATACATATATAAGTAATGTCTATCAGTGATAGCCTTTTAAGTGGTGTGCTACAAATGACAGACATATAGGCTGCAAGGTTCTGCATTTAGATGTTGAAAATCCTGCTTCAAAGGATCTTAGACAAATATATTTCTTTTCCCTTTATCAGTAAATGTATACCTGCATCCCAACTATTTTTTGTAAAATTCTTCAAAAATGACTAAAGAAAAAAGGCTTGCTTTGTTTTGAAGAACAATACACTAGTAGTTACAATTTATTATTTTCTGCTGATGCTTCCCCCCCCCCCCAAAAAAAAAAAAACAACCAAGGTACAGCTTTATTAGTTCCTTTCAATTGTATCTATTAAGAAAAATGGCACATAATGATATTTTTAGTCTGTTTTCATTTGAGTTGCTAATTAATGACACATGAAGAAACACCTGCCATCTTTGCAATCACCTCACTGTCTGAATGACTTATTTCAGACTATTCCTTTGTACTTTATTTCTCTCTAATAATTTTTCACTTAATTATTTTTAATATTCTATCAGGTATGGAGGGTGATCTTAAGGTGTAAGACCCTCATCTAGGGTTAAATACATGGTCTCATTTTTGGCTCAGCTATAGACTTTCATGATTTTCAATAAGTCTCTTGAGGTAGGATTGATCTCACTTAACTTTAGACTCCTAACTTCAATCAATGGAGAAAGTGGAAAGAAGATCCAGGGGACAATTTCCCCTGATGATTTTTTATATCTTTCTCAACCGACGACAAGAAAAGCACTGATGACTGACTGGACTTTCAAATGGCTAAAGTTAAGGTAGATGGGTCTCATCCTTCTGTTTAGCTTCTTTTTTTTAAGGAACATGAGTTTTGATCAAGAGAAACAATGTTCTTCCAGCTTGGAGCCAAAAGATCAGAGCGATTGAAAAGATTCATGACTTATGTCTCAGCTCTTAATCTGTAAAATGATAACTAGTGCAAAAGAATTGTTAATGAAAATTTATAATAATTACTAAGCAATCACAATTGCCAGTAACAGAAGATGTAAAAACACTTTGAAATAAATGAAATAAATTCTGAAATTATTCACTTTAGCTTATTTTTAATCTCTTTTTTATAACCATTCTACCACTTCCCACTTCATTTTTGCAGTAAGATTTCAGCCTCAAGCATAATTTACATATTTTTTTCTTTAAATCATAAAAATGTATAAAATTAGTAGTTCTTATGCTTGTATCTTTCTTCAAATCATAATCTAAAATTTTTAATTACATTGACCATTGTGATGTCATACTTAAGTATTTTTTTTAGCTTTTTTTCTTAGTTTACTTTTGTTATGAACATTTCTCTTATACTAGTGTAAATAAGTAATTGAAATATGTCTGGGAGATATATGTGAGAATCATAATGATCACTCAGTTTTATTCTTGAATTATCTAGTGAAATATTTCTCATGGTTACAAGTTATGTTGTAGGAACCACCAAACTGACATTATGGTTCATACCAAGGTAAAGTAGGAAGCTGGACCTTTCAATTGAAGGTTGCTTTTTAAAAAGCAAAATAATAGTGTTTTTATAAAATCAGAACTGAAATGCAGTGGTGGATTCTTCTTTTCAGGTTACCTGGGCTTTACCTCCCATTTATAAAGTGTTCAAATATTACTGTAATATGTAAATATGTTCTGATGAACATATATTAAGAAAGTTACTGAATAATTTGTCAGATTTTTTTTTTGGTTTGCCATACTTAATGTAGATTTACTGTATAACTAGATGCTAATGTCTAACTATATTTTATAGAAGATAGTTTTATATTCATCTAGATTTTCTTTGTCTTTTTAAAATTTTGTATTCAGCACTTAATACATCCTGGCCAATTATTTATATTGGTTTTGTGGGGGATTTTTGTTACAGAAGTCATCCCTACACCTTTAAGTTAAAAGAGCAGGGTTCAACAAAATATAAAGCATTAATCCCATATCCTGATACCTGACAGAAGGTTCAAAACATGAAAAAAACCCCAAGCCACAACACACAAAAAAAAGAATCAAAACACCCATCATCCATATATTGCAACATTTAGGTGAAAGAACTGGAAATGAGGACGTATTTCCATTAGGCTTTTTTTTGTGTATAACTTAATCGGGCTTCAGGATATGTACCATGCATTAAAAAAGGACATCAAGCAAATAACGAGATACATAGTAGATGTAAGATGTAAAATTATATAAGGTATTAGAAAATATTGATAAGGTGTTTTAATTGCATTCAGTTCAAAGACCATGTACAAAATTTTATTTCCATTACTAATGAAAGAATATTCTAACCTTTGAAAAGAACATAGTACATCAGATTTTTAAGACATAAGAACTTTTACCATCTTTGTGCATCTGGAATATCAATGTCTGATAAAAATTTTTTTCTTGTTATTCCAGCAGTTTTGAATGAAAATTATTTAATTTTTTATGTTACTGCTGTTCACCAAATCCAATAACTGAGTGTAAATGCCAGCCCATCACTTCTGCAAATGTACCTAGAAACAGGTGTTACTAAAACTATATGCTGAATTACCTGTTCATATACTGGCCGAATGTGGAATGTGAGAGCCTTTGCTTCATTTAGTTCATCAGATCAAGGACCTTTCAACTTCAAAGGGACTCAAAGTGATAAATGAAACAGACAGAGCCACAAATCTGACGGACAAGTGATAAGGGAGAAAACTGCATACCAAAACTCTTCAAATGGAAATTGATGGTCCATTAAGAAATTCCAGGCTTAATTTTGGAGAGGGTCAGCCTGGACTGTGTAGCTGGCAAGAAGGGAGAGGCAGGAGAACACAGATATTAAAGATATTGGAGGGGAGCTGTGGCTTAGTGCAAAACTTACTAAGGAATGCTTAGGGGAGGATCAAAGGGAGAGAATAAAGATCAACCAGTGACTAAAGAAGGGAGGGGAGACTGATAAGAGAAGGGAAAAGAGGAGTCAATTGTATGTATGCAACAGCTGGTCAGTATGTTTGTCGGACCAAGCCCTATGTCTAATCATCATAGTCCATTCTGTCATCTTACTACACTTTTTCATAACTGTCTCTGTGTAGTCTCGCCCTTTTTTCCATGTGTGAGTGCTCAGACAGCAACTGGAGAGACCATTAATGAATTCACAGCTAGAAACTAGAGCGACAGCAAGGGTGACAAGGGTCCGTGTATCTGTGGTGCTAGGAACTGGAGTGGGACAACAGGTCACAGGGCCTGTGCACCTGGGTGTCCACAGGCCGGGGGAGAGGAAGGTGCGTTTTTCACAGACCTGGGGTATGTGGGTGTTGGAGGCAGTGGGTTGTTTAAATTGCTGACAAACTTGCAGCTGGACTGGGTGGCATGGGAGGACCCAGGTTCAGGCAGGGGTATCAGGCAGGAAGAGCACTTGTGGTGGTATCTGGGAGGATGCACAAGTGTGGTGTGCCTTTGAAATGAGTGTGCGAGTGTGTGTTTGCTAGTGAACACAGGCTGGACCAGCCAGTGAGTAGGACACCTGTAAGTGTGTCCTACTGGACTCACCTGGAGTGAGTAAGAGTGCTCAGGATCCAGGCAGAGGTATTAGGCAGAGGAACTGTGCTGGTATTTGAGGGAACCATGAGCATGGGAATGCTTGTGAACCTAGAGAGTGAATGTGTATGTGTGTATTTTCACTAGTGAACTTTAGTCCTGGTCGGCTGGAGAGGAAGAACGGTATTTGGCTATTTGTACTTCTGTTTTAGGGACTTGGCTATCTGTTGTCTTATGTGAGTCCTGGTGGTGCCATATCTGGGGACTGTTAAAGGCAGTGCCGGGTCCATGGGTGTCATTGCAGCAGCCATGTCAGTGTCCCCTGTCTGCACAGGAGTGTGTCTCTGGGATACATGCTCAGCCTTGCTACCGGCTGAGCCTCCAAAATGGAAAGCAGCAGCTGCATCCATCAGCCTCCAGGGCTCCAGGCTGAGCTCCAGCAGCCAGGACAGAGCAACACCTGGGCCCAAGAGCCTGCCAGAGTCAGAGGCCTTGTAACATCCCTTAGCAGAAACATGTCTGACTCGCATCTATTACAAATTTCTAAATTATTCTCATACAGCAGAGACACTATGGTTTGATTTTGCAATCAATATTCTAAGCAAACATCCACCTGTTCTCTTATTTGCTGAAATTAAAAACCATTCATAAAAATCGTTTATGTAAAACTTTCTTTAATTAAGTCACTTGCATTCCCTTATAACACTGTCTTCACACTTGATAGAAGACAGAAGCTGAATAAGCATAATCTTTTTTCATAATTTCAATATGTTCTGCTAAGTATTACTGATGATTAAATTATACTCAGTCTGACACGTTTTGTGAAGGCATATTGTAAAAGTGAGTGTTGCACTGGAATAAATTATTGAGAGATGTATGTCATTACAGATTCAGCATGCATGAAGGCAGTGTTTCTACGTATCATTTTAATCCAGGTCAAGGAAGGACAAGGAAGGTCAAGGAGGCAGAGTCTTCAAAGTTTTGTTACAGCCGGGTCAATAGGATTTGCAAAGTAAGCAATGATAGTAGAGCACTTCCTGAAGAAGTGGCAATCATTATAAGACTTTTGTGGAAAGAAGGCTAAATTATTCTTCACAGGCATAAATCATTGTAATATCCTTGACAATTCTTATTATAATTACCATATTGCACTAAACTTGCTGCTTCCTGTGTAAAGCAGCAAGAAAGGATATTCTGTGGTGGTTCTGGAGTGAAGCACTAAAGTCATTCTCACAGAGAACAGAAAGTAGAAAATAAGTACTCTGAAGAGCTTTGGAAAAAGCATAACAAGGTACATATATTTCCATAAACGAAATAGATGAATATTGTTTCTTCCTCTAATAGACATTTTTTTTTTCTTTTTCTGCATATTTCAAGCCAAGATTTTGGATGTGATGAATGTGATTCCAAAAATCATCAAGCAAAACAGATCACTTACCAAGTATTTGAATACCATGTTATGTTTCAAACAATGTAAATAAAGCTTTAAAGCATAAACTGAAAGATTATTTTTTTCTGATCAAATTAACAAACTTCTAGCACAGCTAATGTGAGTATATTTTTAATTCCATACAACCCAAACTTGTGTCCCCCATATATGTAAACAAAGACACTACTTTTAAATATGTGAATAAAAAGTTGTGTCATGTATTAGCTAATGTACTACTAGATTCACTTGCAGCTGAATAAAGGATGAAGAATTTTGAATAAAAATATTAACTTTCTCAGAGTGTAAGAAAACTTAAAAATCATACATTTGATAGGTTTATTTATTTTTATAATGAATTTGACAGGTCATAGAAAATAAAATAGGAACAAAATACATAACAGATAAGGCACAAAGTCAACATAACTTCTCTGTTCTTTCATAATAAGGATGCCCTTTAGGAACATGCAAAATACTTATAATTGTTTACTGTCTTTTCTTTGTAAATTTTAGTGTTGAAATCATCTGACTTTTAAAGGTAACATTTGGCATAAGTCTAAAGAAATAATAAAAAAATGTATTTTTAACTGCATTATTCAGTTATTGAAATGAGGCAAAAATATTCAGATACGAGAAAATTTTCTTAAAAAATGTTATGAAGCCGAGTCATTGTAAGTATTTGTAACAAGGCAAAACATTGTCCCTGTTCACAGGGATATTGAAAATATATTGTGCTGAGATCTACATTTTGGCTTATTTTAAAGAACTTTTAAAGATATCCTATCAGGAATTCATATTTTTCTGAAACCACAATGAATTTATTTTTTTGTTGAGAATTTTTGCAGGTATCTTGAAGCAATGCCTTTCTATATGGACAGGTGGTGTAACACAAATGCCACATTTCCATTTTTTTTTTTCTAAAAATAAGTTTATATTTTAATTTCGAATTTCTCTGCTCACTCAACATTTTCCTGTTTGGCAACAAAATATAACTTAATGAACTTTGACACCATGTTCTACTCACTAATGCCAAACACACCGAAGATTAAAAGGGTTTGGGATTTTTGGTTGGTTAGTTGATTGGTTGATGTTTCCTTTTATAAGAACAAGTCTTAAAAGAGCTTCAGAATCCTCATCATGAAATATGGAGAACTTGTTACAAGACAGAGTACAAAATGAAAATTCATTCTTACACTATGCTTTTAGCATTTTTTTCCACCTGAAACCTTGACCTCCATACCCACAATCCACAGCTATATCTTTCTATCAAAGAGCAAATACTGGTTATCCCTCTAAAGCTTATCTCACATCTGTAATGCATTATGGCTGTATTAGACTTAATATATTAATGTTGGCAGGATGTTTTTGAGGATATGAAAAGAGTTAAAACCAACGTAACAGCTTTGCTTCTCTGTCCCAAGTATCCAGCTCTATATCATCAGTGAGATGGTTCAGAAATAAAATAAATAATGCCCCAAGTTCCATATTCATTCAAGATTTTTCTGCTTAGAACTAGAATTGGAAATATATGCAATGAGTCTGTAGCTACCTTGACTTTTTTGAATTTAAATTGGAACAAAATGCTGCTTTTTTTTCCCCAACTCAATATTTCTATAGTGAAATAATTATTAGGCACCCTATAAAAGTTCCTTGTGAAAGCACAGAAAAATGCTTACCAATTTTGTCTTAATTTGGTGTTTCAGTCATATGAGATCAATGTTGAAATACATTACTTTATGTAATAGCCAAAGTGAATTACTCCAAAATGAAAAGTTGAAACAGAATATTTCAAAGTTATTTAAATGAAGCAAAGATATGAAACAACTAGTTTGTAATCTTTTCACCATTTTCAAAATCAATATATTTATGTGAAATGTTTCTTTATCAAGAAAATGACAAATCAATGAAATTTTATAATACTTAATTCTGCATTAACCTCAATAATTTATTCTCAGTGTTGTGTAGTGCAAAGGACATTGGAGCAGATGCTAAGATACATGAGTATTTCTGTATTTTTTACCATTTGTTTGTTGTGTGAAAATATAATCCATCAAGGCACTTTTCTTTCATTTTGATACTCTATTATCTTTGCTTTCCAAAATAGTTCTAGAAAAGACCCCTTCTCCCTCTGTTTCTATACAGCAGTTACAACAGTGCAATGTACTCGAAGTAGTACAGTTATGGAACATATATAAAATAGAGACAACAAATACCACACAATTGGATTGGATTTGTCAGAAGTATAGCAGGATTTTGTCTTTGGTTTTTTACCCTTCATGAGTGCTTACAATGCATTTAGTGTATTTAAACAGTTCAAATTATTCCTTTCATTATTCAGTGTCCTGTATTATGAAAGGTTGTCTTATAAACAAGCTCTCAAATATCTTTTTTCAGCATATTTCTGACCCTCTGGTTACTTCCTCTGTTATCTGTTGTGTTCTGTGTGACAGAAACATCAAAAGTTGAAAGGCTCTGGTGGATATCTTTCATGATATAGATCTTCTAAATCCTTCTAAAAATTCTCTAAAAGAATCAGAGAGTATGAAGGAGCAAATACTGACTTTTTAATGGATCTTTTTATTATCATTCCTTTCATAGATTTTTGTATGACAGTTTAAATTACTCTATGTATATATCTCTGTATATATATACACAGAGATATAAATAATTTAAAACAATTACTAACTTTTCTGAGGGGGATGACTTTTTAATATTTAAAGGTCCTTAATGGATGTAAAGACTTATTAGAAAAAGAACCAGGTTACTAAAAAAGTATCAAAATCTAAATACTATGTACCTTTACTAAGAGTTACTAAATCATTAGTTTAGCATCAAATAGAATTATACAAATTAGACTATTGACTTGTTTAAATTCTTTCTAAAGAAATCACAAATCACACTTTTTTATTATTTGACAACTGAGCAATTAATGTAAGCAAGTTACCTGTGCAAATGGAAGCTTTTGTTCATTATTTCAATAAAAATTAATAATGTCTTTTGACTAAAGTTACTCAAATTTGACAGTAAAATTGAGGAGGGACATTTTGAGTCATGGTAATTGGATTCAAGACATAGCTGTATTTATTTTTTTGTTTTTCAGCTCTTTTCTCTTTGAACCTCTGTGTACTCACATTTTGAAAATGTATGTGAGTGTATGTGAGAAATAACTCAAAATATTTAAATATTTTGAGGAGAATGTTGGGGGTTTTTTTGTCCAAAAGAAATAAAACAAACTCCCTCAAACAACAATATTATGATAGGTTTTTTTGTTCTTGTTGAATTAACATTATCCCCTTGCCAGCTAAGCTAAGAGTGTTTTATGTAACTTCAATGATGAATTACTGTCCACTCTACAGAATTTGTTGTTCAGATTCTGTGGCTTTTTATTTGAAGAATATCAGTATCTTTAACATAAACCCTTTACAAACTCTACCAGTTTAGTTTGTTTCTCCGTTTATACATAATCATTTACTTTTGTCATTAAATGCACTTTCTTTTGTGCTCTAAACTAATGGATAGGAGTTGTTGTCCTCAAGCATGATACCCATACTTCAAGAAAATTTTCAAATGACACACTAAATTATCTAATCAGTTCAAATTTTAGGATGAAGTTCTTGCTCCATGAACATTAGTTCAGTTTGTGTTACAGTTTAATTAATCTTCACTCCCGCTATGCAATTGGATCAAAGATTTTGTTTTTTTCTTTCTGCTTTCCTAAATATAAAACAGTTTATTCAGAGGAGGAATGATATCTTGTAAACAAAAACTATTTTTTGCAGTTCCATTTGCTTTGCTAATATTTCTCTTCTTTTAGCACTAATAGGACATAAGACCAGTTAAGATAAAGACCAGGCATAAGACCGTATAGACAAAGATATTTAGGTGTCTAATCCCTAAATTTACTTCTCATTGGAAATACATGCCTAAAGTCCCATGGGAAGTAGAATAAGTTAGGTACAGGAACACCTCTGTGTATGTGAACTTTACCTGATGTGGCTGATGACTTGGAGTTCTCTGGTGTTTCCCTTGGTCCAGTTGTTTCATAACCACTAAGTTTGTTCTTGCTTTCTGAACAGCCACATCTTGAGAGAAACTATCTGGAAGTACATGTAGGTTTTCAGCACAAATTCCCCTAGTATTCATGGCTTTCTGTGGAATCACAAAGAAGTTTGAGTGAAGTGGCTAGACTACAGAAAAATAAATTTCCCACCTGTCAGTAAACTACGTTACAATATTTAAATTTCTTCTCCATATGACACTATACATTTTTCATTATTAGAGATATAGTTCATCAGAATTAACTTATCTGGGGTTTTAAGGAATACTTTCTGACTTATTTCCTGAAGATTTTCCCTTACAATACCCTAATGTGTTCTATGAAATCAATACTGTTTTTGTCTTTTAGAGGTTAATATTTATTTGTCTAATTTTGCAATAGTGTAGAAGTGGAAAACAGGTCTATTCTTTCATTAAATATTATTCCTAAAAAATTAAACACTGAAAGTCTTGGCGCATCAGCCACCTCTCTAGGAAGCCTATTTCAGTGTTTGACCACCCTCTAGGTAAAGAAATGTTTCCTAATGTCCAGTCTGAACCTCCCCTGACACAGCTTTAAACCATTCCCACCCACTCGGGGCAAACCCCCACTGTCAGTACAGGCTGCAGGATGAAGGGATTGAGAGCAGCTCCGCAGAGAAGTACTTGGGCATACAGGTGGAAGAAAAGCTGGACATGACCCAGCAACATGTGCTCACAGCCCAGAAAGCCAACCATATCCTAGGCTGAACAAAAAGAAACATGACCAGCAGGTTGAGGGAGGTGATTCTCACCCTGTACTCTGCTCCGGTGAGACCCCACCTGGAATACTGCTTTCAGCTCTGGGGTCCTCAACATATGGATGACATGGACCTGTTGGAGTAAGTCCAGGGGAGAGCCATGAAAACGATTAGAAGGATGGAGCACCTCTATTATGAAGACAGACTGAGAGAGCCGAGTTGTTCAGCCTCGAGAAAAGGTGGCTCTGGGAGACCTTTCTCTGGCCTTTCACTACTTAAAGTTGGCTTATAAAAAGATGGGCTCAAACATTTTAGAAGGGCCTGTTGTGATAGGACAAGAGGTAATGGTTTGAAACTAAGAGGGTACATTTAGAACAGATGTAAGGCAGAAATTTTTTACAGTGAGGGTGGTGAAACACTGGAACAGGTTGCCCAGGAGATGGCAGATGCCCCAACCCTGGAAATATTCAAGGTTAGTCTGGACAGGACTCTGAGCAACCAGATGTAGCTGAAGATGTCCCTGCTCATTGCAGGGGGCTTGGACTAGATGACCTTGAAAGGTCTCTTCCAACCAAAATTATTCTATGATCCTATGATCCTGTCACTGAATAATAGCAAGAAGAGGTCAGCACCTCCCTCTCCACTTCCACTCCTCAGGAAGCTCTAGAGAGCAATGAGGTTGCACATCAGCCTCCTTTTCTCTAAACTAGACAAACCCAGAGTCCTCAGCCACTACTCATAGGATATTACTTCCAGCCCTTTCACCAGCTTTGTTCTCTTCCTCTGGACACATCAAAGGACCTGAACATCCTTCCTAAACTGCGGAGCCCAGAACTGCACAGAGTACTCGAGATGGCATCTGTTGTAATACTGGATGCACAGGAGACTCTGTCTCATTTTCTGTATCCTGTGTGATACTAAATTTCATACAGAAATCCCAGCACTAAGCCAAATAACTTAATTTTACTTGAACAAAGTTTCTACAAGGAATTAGAGTTAAAAAAATTAAAATAACTTGCCTGATATGAACCCTCAAAACTTTTTTAGAATTACTGCTTTCTTAGAATAGCATATAGTTATGACATGTGTCTGTGCTCTGTGGATCTTATCAGACTTTATTTCTTTACTTCAAGAACAGTAAGACAAATATTAAAATCCCAGAGTATTTTTAATCTCTGTATCTACTATTGCTGGCTTCTGAAATGTTCTCTCTTTTCTTTGAAGGATGTCTTTTATTCTTTATTGGAAATTCTCACTGAAATCTTGTAAATCCCATTTGTTTGGTTTTGTTTTTGTTTTTATCTGAACTCTTCTGCTTTGTCAACAATAAAATAAAACAGGAAAAAAACAAGAAAAAAACCACCAAACCTGAATCACATACCACTTTGTTCTCTAGCCACATGTCCAGTGTCTTTTCTATGGAGGTTACTGGCATTTCATTAACTGGAATATATTTAGTTCCTTGTAAACTTCCTACAATTTATCACCTTTTCCTTATATAAAATTCTAGCTTAATTTTCTCAATTTATATTATAGGTTTTTGAATTTATTTCATTTTCTTTCTTTTCTGGTAGAGCTTCTTTAATATCCTTTCCAGTTCTTCTTTGAGTTAAAGTTATCTGCTTATTTTCATGTCACAAAAGAAATTCAATTGTTTTCATCCAAAACAGAAAGATGTGATCTTCCTTTTTACATTATCAGTATCATCTCAATTTAGTAAAAAAAAGTATATATTCCCCTATTTCCATTTTTCTTTATTTTTAAAACTTCTAGCTCTTACCCCACAAAAGAATTTTCTTCCTAAGTGTATTATCAATTTTCTGTACTTAATAACTTTAAATTTTATATGGTTTTCTCTTCCAAGATTTCATCCTAATTTTGTCTTAATTAATAATTTCTACATGTATTTTTTCACTGATGAAAAACAAGCTTGAATCATCGTTTACTCTTTACATTATAATGTGTGAAAAAGTGCATACTATTTTACCTTGTCCCCATCATATTATAGCATGGATTATTATTTTTTTTTCATTCTTTTCTCCCAATTATTATAATGTCCATAAAACATAATAAATAAGGTCTTATGGACAACTCATTGGAAATAAAAAAAAAAAAGGGGGGGGGGGCATTTAGGTCAAACCCATCAGATTTCTGTACCCGATATCAACTTATCAAAATTAATATTTAAATCAACATTACCTGAGAATTCCTGAAAACAAGGAATTATTTTTTGTTTGCATCCCAGTGCTATTACTCAGCCTCCTACCTCTCAACTTTAAAACCCTTTTTGACTGCATTCAAAATGCAGATCTTACAATGTGAGTTAGTAGTCACATATACAAAGTTTATAATACAGACCAATTAGTAGTTTGGCCAGTAATGAAATAAGATAAACATGCTGTAGTAGTAAATAGTTAAATTATTTGTATGTATTTAGAGGTATTTTCATTAAGAGAGAAAACATTTAACTTGGGAATAACTATTAGAATTCATGTCTATACAAACTTTCTTATCTTTTGTATCCTGTGTCCTTTGAACTGATAACTGTTGCTAGTTATAGCAACACTGAATAAGCTAATTATTACACTCTTACATTTCTGCTTAAACACATCTGCTCTGACTGGAATTGCAGAAGAAATAGTCTTATGCTGCTGTATTGATTGGTGAGCCATTAAGGTTCCAATTCAAGAAACATCTGCTAGGTACTCAGCCTCAGGTGTCTTGCTTGATTAGGTATTAATTCTTAAATTGATGCCAGATTCCCATTAAACCCCACATGAATAAAGATAGGGCCTAAATGAGCTAGTTCTCTAAAGCAACTTTTTAAGTGTAGTGTAACTGGCCTCTTTTTTAAGGTAATTATAGATCAGAGGCGTCTGCTTGTGCAGTTGTGGAAGAGTGAAGCGAACAGGTATGTTAAGGAGTATATCTGAATCAACACAAAGAAAACAAATATAATACTTAAACATGATTTGTAACTTCAAATTCAGAATCTCTATCTAAATATATCTGGAAATGCTGTAAGATACTAATATAAGGCATGATTGCTAAAATCTACAAGATTAGATAAAATGTGTACCGTTGCTAACGTGATTACTACTGAAAGTTCCAAAGAACACCAAAAATCATATATTATTGGTAATATAAATAATCTTAATTGTTGTTAGTTCTTAAGCTGTCATAAAAAACTACAAGCGTTTAGCAACTTTGCAACTAGATTACAGTACTGAATTCAGCTGACAATTTAAACAGTGGTATTATTTGTACCTAACATTACAAGTAGTTAAAGAAACATGATGAAAACTTTAAGTAGACATTGTAAGACTTGATAAAGTTTCTAAGGGATTTCTCAGTCAATACTTGGGATAAATCAAGGCATGCATGTCTGTTTAATAAAAAATAATCTAGTTACAAAAGATGCAAATGTATTTACAAGAGAGCTGGTATAGTGACTTTTTAAAATTTTCACCAGTATATGTAAGCGGAAATCTTTGCTTGTGGCTTTGCAATGCCTTGCTTTTGCTGTACCTGTGTCGTATATTGTACCTCTAAATTAGAATAACGCAATACTGAGATGAAGGATAGCTTGTGTTTACAGATTCATACTTGGATGTCAGAGATCTGCCTTAATTTTGGGCAAGATGTTTATTCTTTCTGGACTCCAAATCAGATTAAGAATAACAGAATGTCTTAGTGTAAAAGGATTTGGATTTGGTTCTCTGCACTTATAACTCCAATGCCTAAAAATAAAAAGATAGCCTGTTGTATTAATGAAGAAACGGTTATATTTGTACATAGCATCCTGAAAATCAAGAAGCTATTAAAGAATTTTTTCCAGACAGAATGATTTGAGTATGTTTTATGACCACAAAAATATTATTAAAAGATGGAATTTCCCAAAATAAAATGGGTAATTAACCAAATGTAATCAAAAAGACTCTTCCTGCTTACTTCCAAAATACTAGATCTTCAGTTTTTAACAAAGCATTCTCCAGACATCTGAAATATGTCACTACATGTAGGTACGTGTAAGCAGAAGTAGCTCCTTAGACACTGTAACTTTCAAATAAAATCCTCCTTATTTATAGGGAAACTATGTAGGGAACTGCTAAATAAAAAATATTTTGAATTGTGGAAACTGCAGGTATTTCTTTACAGCTCCATGTAAAGTGTGGGAAAGGTGTAACTTAAGATATACTGATGTCCTTAGGGTTAGATACAGGTAAGTGCACATGGATTATGCTGCTGTTTGCATTCCATTTTAAATAGCTCACTGTATACACTAATTTTATGAGTACCTGAATGCAGAATAGAGATGTTGAATTCTATTGTGCACAACAGGTAGTAAGTAAAACTTGTGGTTATAATTCTTCTTATCACAGAACAAATCCTTGATTTTGTTAAGAGATTAACAATGTAGTGACAAATGTGTGCTGGGCAATACATAATTTAAAAATATCATTAAGTTAGTATTAAAGCTTATTCATAACAAGTATGTTGTGACTAGGAATTTGTTTGTTTTTTTAAGGGTAACTCCTAGACTTGACTTTTCCACAAAAGAAAAAGAATCATGAAGAATCATTAAATAACCTTACAGAAGTTAAACTTCATGTATTTTTTCAATTTAGAAACAGGGTCAGTTCCTTCTTTTATCTTAAGCAATTTATCTGTAATTAGTAATTACCCCTCCCAGAAATTACAGCTTCCTTGATTACACTTGCGTGTGCGATCACCATGCATTGTGAAATAGAAAGCTTGATTTATTAGGTTCCCAAAGATAAATTTATAAGTTTAATTTTCTGGATATTTTAGGGAGTCAGCATAGTGATAGTGACACAAATAGAAATAACAATATTCTCCACTGCTAAATTTTTATCTTTTCCCTACAGAAACTGAAATATTCCCCACCAGAAAAGTTTTTATAAATACTATAGTAAAAATAAAAAAAAAATACATGAAGAGACTTGAAGAATTACCTTGTCACACATCAACAATGTAAATATACCAGTTATTTCAAAATAGAAATTACGTCACTGCCATGGTTTAACCCAGGCTGGTAATTAAGCACTGTGCAGCTGCTCACTCACTCCCCCTCACCCAGAGGAATGGGGAGGAGAGTTGGAAAGGAATGTAAAACTCAAGGGTTGAGGTAAGAAAAAATTAGTAATTGAAATAGAACAATAATAACAATGACAAAAACAGGTGTAATGAAAAGTGGGAGGGAAGGAATAAAATCCAGAAGGAAAGGAAGAAAGGAACACATGGTGCATAATGCAACTGCTCACTATGCACCAACTGATGCCCAGCCAGTCCCTGAATAACAACCTGGCCACCCTGGCCAACCCCCCAGGTGTATATACCAGGCATGCTGTCCCATGGTATGGAATATCCCTTTGGCTATTTCAGGTCAGCTGACCTGGCTGTGTCCCCTCCCAGTTCCTTGTGCCCCTCTTGTTCTCCAAATGTTCACCAAAGCCAAAACACAGCACTGCACCAGCTACTAAGAAGTTAATCAACTCCATCCCAGCTGAAACCAGGACAGTCATAAATTAGATGTCAGACTTCTTACACCACTAGCATTTGTGATGCTGTAGTAGAGTAATGAATATAAGTACAACATGTTTGAATGCATGAACCTGTTCTAGCTTACAAAAGGGAAAGCCAGGACCTGAGTTGGTTTGGGTTTGTTTTTTTTTTTTTTTTTTCCTATATGACTACTGAGTTTCACTTATAAGAAAGACTAACATTATGAAAATTAAACCAATATTTTTAATGAGCTGTTAAATCACCAGAATAACTATGTATGAAGCTGAAGTCAACTTTGTTTTATCTCCACTCGTTATTAACAGATAAGAAAATGTCATTTACATCAAAATCTTTTTAGTTTAACTGTCAATACACTTTCAAAATTTTCTTTTAGAATTAAAGATAGCATAAAAGTAATTACCTATAAAGAAAATGGAGTTTGCTTTATTGAATTAAGATGATCTTCTTTAATAACTGGTCAGTTGTTTAATATATGGGCTTTTTTTCCCCACAGAGAAGTTAAAATGTGAGTATAGTAAGGCACTGTGTCATTTGGAATATATGTATGGTTTCCTGAAACTATAGAATAAAAATGGAACCAACTGTACAGAAAACTATGTATATTATATATCCTCAGGTAGGAACTTTCCTCTGTGTATGAGGAATTTCTGCTGTGGTTCTGCAGTGTGATTAGTCTTAGAACAATTTTGCTAGTGCAAATTGACTGGAGAAGTTAATACATATTTTTATTTTCCTTTCTCTAGCTCCAGTAACAAGGACTGTTAAACTGAAGCTTACTTCCTTGTTTGAGAGTCTGCTAATAAAAACATACTCACAAGCTGTATTTCATTATAGGTTTGCTCCCTTTCCTTTTCTCTGGTCGCTGCTGCCAAAGACTCACAGGCTGATACTGTCTCTCTCTAGTCTAGGAAATGAGGGTAAAGATGAATGGCAATTATGTACAATGTAAAAAGATGTGCAGAAATCTGGGATTGCATAAACACTCAAGTGCAAAGATATTCGGAGCCAAACCCAATTTATAGAATCCTTAGTTGTGGATTAAGATCTCATTTGTATAGATGATGTAAATTACAGACAGAGCTTTTCTGCTTCACAAAAATTTATAGCTGAAGGACAAGGCACAATGAATACCAACACATAAATGGGAGAGTGCACTGGGACAACAACATATAGTGGACTGATCTTGGCCAGTCCACCCAGCTGCTCTCTCACCTCCCATCTTCAGCAGTTAGGGGGAAGAAAATAGGATTTAAAAAGGCTTATGAGTCAAGACAGAAAAAAGAAATCACTTAAATACTGTCACAGGCATGACTCTTTGGCAAAAATAGCTGTGATTTCAGCTAACAGAGGCAGCCAACCGATGTGGCAGTTTGCAGAGCAAATCTTTGGGGTCTGGTTTGGGATCTTTTAGAGACAAAGCTCAGGACCATTGGGCAATGTCTGGAACCCTCCGAGAAATGTGAAAGTGCCCACTACTCCCAAATAAAGTTGACGTAAGGGGAGTCACGTAAGTGTGAGCCTGAGGAACCTGTAGCAGCTTCTAATAAGCATGATCAGCTGCTCTTGACTAGGTTGCCTGGAACTTTTGTTGCAATTGCCTCCTGGCTAGGGAGAGTCAAATGCCCTTTAGCTGGTGTTTGGAAGAGACCTATATAAGAACCTACCCCAGAGCACAACTTCCAGTGGCCACCAACAAATGCAGCCATTTGGGCATCAGGGCACAGAGAAGGGCACCTCATCTGAGTTTGTACCAGGGGAACAGTCTCCAATAAGATGACAATATGCCATGGGGATGTCTCCCTGGCATGTGTTTGGGCTGCAGCATCTGGTAGACCCAGAGGGCGCTCATTAGCGGTATGAAGTCTAGTTGGAGACCAGTAGCTAATGATGTTTAACATCATCTTTAATGATCTGGACAATGATGCAGGGTATATCCTCAGCATGTTTGCTGATGATATGAAACCAGAGTCAAGGCAACCATCTTTCAATGCCCTTTCCATACTTAAAGGGGGCTTATAAAAAAATTGAGGACAGACTTCTTAGTAGGGTCTTGGGTCTTGTCATGGTTTAACCCTGGCTGGCAACCAAGCACCACGCAGCTGCTTGCCCACTCCCCTTTCCCCCTTCCCCCCCCCCCCCCCCCCCCCCCCGCAAGGGATGGGAAGGAGAATCGGAAACAAATGTAAAACTCAAGGGTTGAGATAAGAACAACTTAATAAGTAAAGCAAAAGCCATGCACGCAAGCAAAGGAAAGAAGGAATTCATTCACCACTTCCCATGGGCAGGCAGGTGTTCGGCTATCCCCAGGAAAGCAGGGCTCCATCATGTGTAACGGTTACTCAGCAACACAAATGCCATAATTTGCCAAATGTCCCTCCCTTCCTTCTTCTTAACCCAGTTTATATACTCAGCATGATGTCATTTGGTATGGAATACCTCCCTGGCTAGTTTAGGGCACCTGTCCTGGCTGTGTCCCCTCCCAATTTCCAGTGCCCCTCTAGCCTTCTTGCTGGCAGGGCCCAAGGAACATAAGGCCTTAGTATAACCATCACCCAGCAATAACTAAAACCATCGGTGTGCTATCAACATAGTTCTCACATCAGAGCCAAAACACAGCACTGTACTAACTTCTAAGAAGAAAATTAACTCTATCCCAGCTGAAACCAGGACAGGCCTGTAGCAATAGGACCTAAGATACCTCTCTGGATTTTTACAGCACATTTACTAATACTATTATTAACAATGCCATCTTACTATTATCAAAATATATTTTTGCCTGTTTGTTAGGAATTCAGACAGTGATATGCAATTACTAGAGCATATGAGAAATAGAAAATAGAACAGTCTTGAAACTGAAGATAAGGAACTTATAACTTCTCTTTTAAGTTAAACATAAAGGAATGCATAAAATGTTTCTTCTTTGACAAAAATGTATCTTTAATTCTCTAAAATGTCCAATTGTTCCTAATCATTTTAAAACATGTCCTTCTACAACTTTTATTCCACTTACCTACTGCTGAGTTTCAAAATCCCTTTGGTGTAAACAGATAAGATACCCCAGGTAACAAAACACGTCCAAGCAATCTGCATTACCGAAGTTCCTTAGAGAAAGCGGCAGTCTCCTGCCTTTCTTTTTGTTAAAGCTTGTGAAAATCTTAATATCTTGGCTCTAAAATAATGTGAGGAAAATGATAGGATTTTTAATGGTTTCTTGGTTCTAAGGTTTTGTTCAGTGTTCTTTTGAATGTAGAAAATAATATTTTTTTAAAAATTGTACTTGAATATAATTATACTAGAATTTAATTTCAAGTGTTAAGTTTTCAAACAAAAGCATTCAAAGTGTCAGTATTGAGGCTGTCTGTGAAAACAACTCTAACCAAGTAGCTAACTGTGGATAACTGGCTAGCTGAAAAGGGTCACATAGACATAGTCCAGCTGGCTGGACAAAAATGCACATTGCTCTCAGCTTATCTGAAGTAAAGCAAAATACACTGTCTTTGGCTGTCCTTGTTACACAATAACAGGAAGATTTTGGTGGGAAAAGAATGTTGCAGGTGGGAACAGAAAACTACAGAAGAGAAACAAGGGGAGGGCTTGGTATTTAGGCAACTAACCAATAATGAGCTTAACTTTTGTAATATGTATGAGCTAATTATAAGAAGGCATAAAAGGTGACTGTAAGGTACAATAAACGAAGTCTGCTGATCACTCATATTGAGCGACTGTGTCTTCCCTCCGTCGCAACAGCTAACTTCTTTAAAGCTGTATCGTACCAAGCATATACACAAAACCAGTGTCAAATATTTGCAGATACTCTAGTCACTGCTTCCATTTTCTTTATGTCATCCACTTGGAACTCAGTATTGTTTGAAAACCAAAAGTAGTTTGTTTTTTTTTAAATGCTGCTTTGATGTACACCCACCAAAAACTTGAGGAGGGAGACAAGAACCGAGTGTCTGAAGTGTATTGATAATTGTTTTTCCATTTCCCAGAGAAAGATAAAAATGGATTTATCTTTTACTGAAAATAAAAATTAAGCAGTCTTATTTATTCCTTTGCAAAAATAGAAGTCAGGACTTAGACCAGTTCTGTCTCTTATAAATTTCTCTCATGACATTTTCTGTCACTAATAAACACAAGTTATTATAATATGCTCAAGTAATTGTGAAGATTGAAAGTTTAATACTATATTGTTAAGGATGAATGCCGTTTTCTACTCTTTGCTCTGTTTTATGCTATTCAGGATGTAGAGACTGCTGGAAGAACCAGTGAAATATATTTAGTCAGGCTATACTGACCTACTTATGAATGGCTGAGGAAAAGAATATCCAGAGGGGTTAGGGATCACAAGTATGAGCTTAGTGGGTATGTGAAAGTAAAGTGGAATCTATAGCATTGAGCTAGAGTAATGTGTGTTTAATCCTCAGAGGGACTAAGAGACCCAATGGTTAGTTAAGGGTTTTGAATTGAGATTTTTCTGCCTGCATTTTAAGCTACTTGTTTGTACTTCTACTCTTGTCCAGTCCAAATCTTGTCCATCATTTGCACTGATAGTCCCTTCCTCTTGGCTACATGGTAATGTTTCCTTACAGTTACTTTCTTAAAACTCAACCAAAACAACAAACCCCTAAACATCTTTATTCTTTGCTTGAGTCTCTCTCTTTTCTGGCCCAGTGCTTGAAATGCTTCTCTAACACACATTTCAATACATACCAAATCTCTGTATAACTTTATCTGAGATGGATTCATCTCTGAAGACAATATTTGTTAGTTCGCCAGACAAATTAAAAGACCTTGATCATTAAAATAAGTCTCATTTTATGTCTTAACATATCTCCATTAGGGACTTTCATGGCTGTAACTTCATTATCTGCATACATCTCTCTAATACAAACAATGACTATCAATTAAAATGAGATTGAAGTGGGGCTTGGGGCAAGTATAATTTTCTTTTAATATGCATTGGAAACACAATTGCAAAAGGAAATGGTTGCATTTTAATGGCTTCTCCTTTGAAGTAAAGGAGATCCAAATCTGGGACTCAGTTTGGCTGCTTTACAGCAGTTCTTGCATAGTACAGTCCTGGAAGAAAATGAACTTTACCTTTGAGAGACTTTGACTGTACAAGCACAATCCCCAAGGATATAAAACCTCTGTAGCAGTTGCAATAAGTTCATTTTTTCTGGCTATAAAGCAAAGAGGACATGACCTGGAGTCCCATATGCCATGGATATCCTTAGCTGCTTTTAATGTCAGCTGATCTGTATTACAGAAATATGAAAAAAACTACAAAAATATTTCTCATTTAATATTGTCATTTAATATTTAAAGGTCATTGAAGGAAGCTGAAGAGAGAAACGAAAATAAAAAAATATCACTTTAATAGGAAAAAAGTAATAAAGCTCTCAGACATAGCTGAAAGATCTTACCTCGACTACATCACAAAATTTATATAACATAATCTGAGTTTATTGAGTGTCTTTGCTCATTCTGATGGGTCCTTGAATTTATCTAGGACTAAGAATAGAAACACTGGATAATAATTACCTGTTTTGAATCCACCTGGATTTCTTCCAAACTATTCCCCTGTTCTGTTTTACATTGAAACTCTAGGGGGATGCAATCAGAGGCAGTAAATGAGTGTACTTAGAAGCTCTTTAAGGCTTTCTCAACTAGCCATCAAACTATTACTGTTACAAATTATATCTGAGAACTGTGCAAAAAGGCTTTTTGTATAGGATTTCTTTATATATGTTCCATTTCAAAGGGAAATCTTCTGCAAAATGAAAGATAAACACAAAAAAGTTTTTTTGGTTTTTTGTTTGTTTTTTTTTCCTGAAAGAAGCTTTAAGTGTGGAGAATTACTCAGATGTTAGACTACTTATTGCACCTTATTCACATAATTATTATCAGTCAATTCTAATTTCTTTCATCTGACCTCAAAATTAAAACTTTCAGATCCGAATGTGAAATGTTGCTGATGTGATCCAAATCTCTAGGATGAAAAGATATAAAGTTTTAGAATAAACAATGAATTAAATTTAAATAAGCCAAGAACCAGAGAAAGTTGCTCTTCATAATTCAGGTTTCATCATGTTTGGGTCCCAAAAAAAAAAAAAAAAAAAAAAAAAAAAGAGTTCTGTTTCAAAGTTGAAAATAGCAATAATGTAGGAAAGGAAAATCCCTGTCAAAGAAGTAAATTTTCTATTGATTATTTCTTTTTGTTGCTGGTTGTGGGAGTGGATTTTTTTTGTGGTCTGTTTATTTTTTGTGCTTTGTTTGGATTTTGTGGCTCAGATACATATTAACAATGGTGTTTTTCAAAACTGAGGTAGAAATACTTTGAATTTAAGGTGATTTCTGCTCTGAAATGATCTTGAAATAACAGTGAAGAGAGTTTTCTTGGTGGCAATGTAATCAATTTAAGGCATAGCTCTTCTATCTAGCTGAGGCAAAAAGTTATTTTTCATGAGTGCAGGATTAGGACCTTAATTACCTTTTAAAATAAAATGCCAAAGTACTAAATTATAATTAGCCACAATTTTCAGTTAAAATATACAAATAACTGATTTAAACTGAGTGCATTATGACTTTGATTCCTTAAACCAAAGTCAGATTTTAAGCTGAAATTACTTTTATAATATTAATATCCCCTATATAGGCCTGATGTAATGAAAACATTTTCCTATTTCACTTGACATAGGGCTTTCTTTTTATATGTGCCAGAAGGGCAAAGCCAAGTGCAATCTTCCAGGCATTTAGTAAGTAACCCCTTTAGTCTTGTTCAAATATAAAGATATTAAATTAATTTTATTTATATTTAATAATTACTATGGTGTAGAGGAATGAAGGCAGTGGGTTGATTAGCACTGATAAAATGCAGCTGTGGCCTTGCCTCCAAAGTGGTGGGTTGATTGACATAGAGGATATGCATCTGTAGCTTGTTCCCACTGAGAGGTTAAATAGCTCTGAGGATTGGGGTAGAGATGGTTGGACTAAGGGGTAGTGTGGGCTAGCTTTTGAAGGAAGGGGGAAAGCCAGCGTGGACAGTAGGATCTGACTGATGGTAAAGCCTTGTTACAGCCTGATAGCCTGCTTATGCTGTAACACTATGGGATATGTTTATGAAGTTGTCCATTTCTAATACAAGAAAGACTTTTTCTTGATGTGTTATGAAGTTTATTTTTGGCCTTTGTGGCTTATCTGTCTTAGGTAGTCCTATGGAATGCATTATTCATTATTAGCACTTCTCAATTTTATTTGCTGTGCAGAAAACTGGAAATTATTCCAAACAGGGTGAAGGATTACTTAAGTTTCTCTGCTCCCTAACCAAATTATTTTATTTGCTTTAATAAGTCTTAAATTCCTTAGAACACTTAAAACAAAAGTAAAAGTTATTTTTGTGTTTCAGTAAGAGTTCTAGGTTAGAAAAAGCCTAAGGCATGAGGGAGTACTGTTCCAGGATAAAGAATCTATTTGCATGTCTGCAATTCAGCATGTGTTTCTTGTTGATTTGAAGATATTGGTTAAAGAAAATATGATTAACTCTGAATTAATTATGTTTTCTATCTCTAGAGATGAATGAATGAAACAGTGGGGGAGAAACGTAGGGTAGAAATAAATGTGTGTTTTATACTTCTGGTAGGAATCACATTAACCAGGTACATGATGCAAGAAGATTATAAAAATAACCATAGTAGTTCAAATTTTGAACACTCAAGCAGCAGTTAAAACACATGAATAAAACCAGAAGGTAACAATATAGCGTATAGTGCCCATACAGGCCTGTAGGTGGAGGTTAGTCAACCTTCATGTTATCCCTGAGGTTAATTTTCTGAGAAGAGGTAAGGGAGAATTTGTGTCTAAAACATGTGGCTGGACAATCCCTCAGTGAGGTTACTTGGCATTGTGGCCTTTAGAGCTCCTGTAAAATTTTCTTAAAGTAAACAACTCTTCTTAATTTCTACTGTCAGATAAAGGAGTGTTGCATGTACATATGCTGTTTAATCTGAAGATAAAATGAGGGATGTAGATGTCATCGTCCATATTTATTGGGCAGGGAAAAAAAGCACAGTCTTCGAGTTAGTAAGCTAAATTCATCTGGGAGTTGCTGAGGCTCACGTAGTATGCTCACACACCTATCCATATGAAAGATGTAAAGGCATTCATACTCATTGTGGCATATGGGTCTCTACAATCAAGGCCTATAATTATACTCTGCCTAGATTATGCTTGAACTATTTATCTCTTTATTATGATGTCTTCGGTTGTGGCCCACTATGGCCAAGACTAGTGGTCAAGAACAGTTCAGAGTAAGGGAAGCCATGACCAATTCTAAGACCTTATAAAATCTATAGTACTGACTAGTAATGATAAAGTTGTATTTACTGAGCTACAGTTTCACTTAGCTGCCATACTTTGGCTTGTAATATGAGTTTCTGCATGACAGAATTAACTAGCATTTCTATTCGGGCTTTGCAGATAAATTGACGTCTGTGGTGGTTTTGTTTTTTCCTATAATGTTAGATTAAACCAAAGGACTCATACTTTAACTTGAATTTTTAAAGGTGTTTAATGTAGTTTAGATCAAGTATAATTATGAGGTTTTTAATTAAATAATAAGAGTTATAGATTATATCCTGCATTTCTGAAAAGAAAAACATGTCATAATTAATGCTAGCCATAAATGTTTGCAGGATGGGGACTGTCATTGTACTTTGTCTGGGAGTGAGTGAAGCCCTATTATTATGATTTATAGAAAAAACATGCAGTGACTTCAGTGAAATATTTTATTTCTCACAAATACATTTATGAAGATGCATATTTGTTGTTTTCCTATTGTATTTCTGCAAAGAATGAGTGGGAATAAAGGAGATTAGATGGGGAAAGGCCAACAAGCAAGTAAAAGTAAAAATGCAAAACCTGAATTTTTTTTGCCTGTTCCATACAGTGCTTTGGCAAGAGAATGATGAGACATAAGAAAACATATTTTTTTAAAAAAAAAAAGTTGGAATTGTACTGTTGAAGTAGTATGACAATAAGAATCTGGAACAAATTCCTTACTTTCCATTTAAAGAAGAAAAGTGAAAGAGCAAAATAAATGGGGAAGACAAGCATTTGTTGATTATTTGCACTCTTTTTTCAAGAGCAGGAAATGTTCAATGAAGAGATGGATTTCAACAAGAAGGCAAGGCATCATATCTTTGTTTTCTTTTAGATTTTTCCACCAGCTTAATTATGAAAAGGTTCTAGTGTCTGCTTTTGTGAATGACAATATATACTTCCCAGATTGTGAACCTCACTTGTCATCCATCACTTGGCACATGACTAACATTTAGCAAAAGACACCTTCTAAGTATTTCAGGTTTTGCACATAGCTTTTCAAACATAAGGAATGATTTAAGATAGGAATATTGCTGACAAATCTGTTTCACTTCCTTAGTGTGACTACAAGGCAGTGTCCTTTTTTCCAGACAGGAGGTAGCTTTCTTTTTCTGTGCTTAAATTGTATAGTCTTTTCTCAAAAAGATAAAATATGTTAAAGCTCTTTAACAAAAATGAATCTGACTTATTTAAAATAAATGTGTTATTTTAAAAAATAAATCCATAATTATTCCTTAATGATTAGCACAACTAAATGAGCTCAGACTATTTCAGCTTATTTCATTTATGCAGAAGGAGGTTAAATTATTACTTGATAACTGTCTAGAAAAACCTACAGAAAGGAAATTACTTCTACTAATGAAAGCTAATCTAATAGAGAAACACATAAGGTCTGGTGGCTAGAAAAAGACATCTAGAACACAATAATTAGAAAAAAATGTCCTCATTAAATCCTATGGTTTAACCTTAATAGGTTTAACCATAACAAACAGTAAGTGAAGGTTATGATGAAAATCAGAAGAGGGCAAGCATACTAATACATCCTTTACATATTCTCCCAATCAATGTATTTGTTGTTAGGGGTTTTCTTAAAGATGATATCTCTATGGTTGGTAGCCTATCATGGATTTTTACTTACTCAGTCTGACAGTTGGCCCTTTTTTTTTTTTTTTTCTTCCCCATCCTTTCCCTCCTGTTCCCCTGTTTTCCTCAGTTCAGAGGTAATAAAATATCTATTTCTCCCTGTCTTATAACTAATTAACAGTTTTTAGTCTGTACTGACTGTAAAGAGTTTGTCTGAAGTTTTCAATGATCTTCAGTACAATGGACAACTTAGTTCACTGTTGAATCATGTGAATTAGTCATCATGAAGTCTAAGCAGTGTTATAATTATTACAGCTGACGCTAACTAATCTGAGTTGATTTTAGCTTCTTCCAAATTCTGTAGCACACCTCATCAAGTGATTATTTTTTTCATGGAATTATATATATGTAATAATCTATATGGTAAGTAACAAAAATAAAAACCTTCAGCAAACACTTTCCAAAGTCACAATGAAATTAAAAGCATGATTTGTTTGCTTTCTGAATTGCTCCTCTCATAAACAGACACAAAACCATATTTTCTGTTAAAATCCTAAAAGAATGAGTGTATCAGCTTTTTCTGGGCATTTGTGGTGGGTTAGCCTTGGCTAAGGGCCAGATGCCCACCCAGCTGCTCTTCTGTTCTTACTCCTCAGCAGAACAGGAAGAGAATATATGAAGAGAAAGCTCATGGGTTGAGATAGAGACAGGTAGATCACTTAATAGTTACTGTCACCAGCCAGCCAGACTCAATTTGGGGAAAAGTAAACTAGTTTTTTCCACTTAAAGTAGATTCTAGTAGACTAACACCTTTCCTCCTCCATCTTTTCCCATGCCTTATTTATCTCCTTCACTTCCAACTCTCCAAGCCCAGCTTGGGACTCTCACCCCCAGTTCCTCTGGGAGATGGGAAGATGCAGTCAGCATGTAATGGTTTCTTTCTGCTGCTCCTTCCTCCTCACACTCTTCCCCTGCTCCAACATGGGTCCTTCATGGGCTGCAATCCTTCAGAAAAAAGTCTGCTACAGCATGGACTCTTCATGGGTTACAGTGAATACCTGCTCCATTCCCCTGGAGTACTTCCTCCTTCTCTGACCTTGGTGGCCCCTCTGCTGTCTCTCTTTCTGTTTTTCAATCCTCCTCTGACATTTTTTGGTTTTCATTTTTCTAAAAAATATTTTCACAAAGTCACCACCAAGCTGGCTGATGGGCTTAGCTGTGTCCATAAATGGCTCTGTTGCAGTTGGCTGGAACCTGCAGCGTCTGGCATGGGGGCAATTTCTGACCTTCCCCCACTACCAAAACCTTGCTGTATAAACCAAATACAGTATTTGGAAGAGCTTTGATAGGTGGGAATGCCAATATGAGCTACTGAACTGCATAAACCTGCTGCATATTATATGGCGGGTAGGAGGTGGAAGGTGATTATATTTATTCGAAGTCCTAAACTAATATCCTAAAGAATATTGGCTCCTGAATTGAAAAAGGAGCTGCTGTCTACTTTGGTAATTTAAATAATCACTTTTTCAGACTTCTTTTAAACTTTATTAAACCTTCCTCTGTTAAACTGAGGTGCCCTTTCATAGAATTCTCCCTGGGAAATGTATTTACACACTGTAACTGAGGCATCATTTGGTAGTGGTTTTGAAAAAGTAAAGGTTGACCTATTCTTTTTTTTTTTTTTTCTTTTATGTCCATCCCCCTGTCCCCTTCCCGACTTAAAAATAGCTGCAAATACAGAGCGAATGTTATCTGAATAATAGTATTACTCAAGAAGGATGGAATAAGAGGAACATCCTTTAAAGAATGTCAATCAGTTAAGTGAAGGGCTATCATGACCCTCACAACTGAAAAAAAAATTTGTTATCAGTGTTTTAAAAACCTGCATCAGTGTTTGTTTGGTTTGTTGTTGTTTTGGGGGTTTTTTTAACACTTACATTTTGTGCTGGTTGATTCTGTTCACAAGCAAGAAAAATCCAAAACTGTGGCTATTTAGCTATCTACAGCTGTTATTTGCAGGATGCTGAACTGTCTTGGCCTTATCAAATTGTGATTAAATATTTATTTGAATGGAAATTTAGTCACTGCCATTTCTACTGGCTCTACATGGTGAAACATAGGAAGAGGCAAAAATTGTCTTTTGTCGTAAAATAAAGATATAAACTAAACTTTCCAGCAGCTACTATGCTAAGGGCAGGAGGTGTGTTTATTTTAACTTGATTCAAATGAAATGTCTTTCATAAGACTATCAATTTTAGAAGTTCCCTCCACAGTGTAATAACAGTTTTGCCAGTTTCTTCATAAAGCACTGAAGAATCATGAGATCATAGGAAAAAGTGACAACAGCTTCTTGTTTTCTAATTGCAAATTTGTGTTGATTCTTCCAACTAAAATGCTTTAAAGGAAGAATTCGAATGAGAATTTGGAAACTTATTCTGTGTTTAGAGAGAGAAGCTATGAACATGAATAACATAGCCTTAAACGAGGGGGTAGGGTGATTAACAGATCTCTATTTCTTTTCATATGTAAATGAATTTTCAGATACTTGTGTAGAGGTTAAACTTCCCTAAAACTAAGATGAAACAAAATTCCATGTTGCTTTCCATACAGAGCAAATCATGAAACAAGTTTCAAAGGATCTTTTTTTTCTTCTTCTTCTTCTTTTTTTTTTTTTTTTTTTAAACACATCTGTCTTCATCTTGTTCTTCTGGAAAAAGTAAGTGTAGTATGTTGGTCTCGAAGAAATTAGTGGGGGAAAGTTCTATTCATTTGAATGTCAGGATGGCACTCTGTGTTAGCAGAAAAAGCATAGCAGGTCCACATTGGTATGCTAAAAAGAAATATAGATAATACTTTTAACTATTCTTTAAAGTACAGGACAAAGCTCCATATTTGTAGCTTTTATGGAGTAATTATGGATAAATCTGTACTTACTGCAACATGTCTGCTTGTAGTAGATCTATAATACCTTACACATCCTACATCACAACAAAAAGTGTAAAATATTGGCAGCAAATGGGAAAAATTATTTATAAAAATGCTTGTGTACTACAGCATAAAATTGATATTTTTTTCTTTTTGTCTGACAAAATACTTTTTCGGTATTTTAAACATTTAAAAGGTCTATCCTTCAGGAATCTATATAAATATATCTGTCCTTTTAACATTGTGTTTGCCAGTTTATAAATCTATATGTACTAACACCAATTGATACATATGGGCATTCAGATAATCAGAAAATCAGACTATATTCAAATTGCTTCACATGTACTGTACCTGGAGCATGTTGTATGACTGGTGGTCATATTTTGAGTTATCACACTGGTGTTAACATATATAACCCCTGATTTTAATTTTTGTTTGTAACAGATATTTGAAACATAATACAGGGCAGCATGTGTTATCCATGGCTTAGTGTTACGCAAATCTTGTATTAAAATTTGTAAATGGAGTTTTTATGGAAGTTTTTGTTTGTAAGGGTTGTACATTTTACATTTTCTGAATAGAAACAGAAACTATTAACCTGTATGTGTGCACAAGATCAACTATGTATTTCGTTTTATGACCTCAGCTGGATGCAACCCTTCAAAAGTATCCAATCTCATTGTCATGAAGTATGTTGAAAAGGTTTTTTTGTGGTTTTTTAAATCTTAATTTAATTTAAATATGGAGTTTTTTTCAAAATGTTTTCCCTCTTTTCTGTACTACTTAAGAGTTGTAGGTAATAGATGCATGTATGTGAATATATACATTCAGTATTTTTTCAATATATATTCAATATTTTTATCCAAAGCCACATAATACAGTACTTAAGATAATTTGGGGGTCTTTTGATGAAAGTGCTTTGCATTTTACAGGAAGGAAATTGATTACTGATGTTTTAGCTTATTTAATTGCATATTTTATAGTTTTACATTAACATAGGTTTTTGTTCCTTCCAGGATTGTCAACAAAATAGTAAACAGGAGAACTTAAAATCTCAAAACTTTTGTCTAGAATAGTAGGACATGACCGTTCTTTGAGGAACCCTTGTCATTATACTTAACAACCTTGTTATGTCATAAGCATCAGATGGTTCATGGTTCTATTTTCAGCGGCTGCTATCAAAAAAAAAAAAAAAAATTTAGTAAGGGGCATGCTTTAGCCTTGCTAAAGAACCCAGATGATGGAACAGATCATGGTCTAGTAGACCATGAGCAGGGTATCATTCACATCTTTAGACTTATTATAATTTAAACAATCAGAATGCCTTCTGTTTACATCCAGGTGAAACTCCCACTGTGAAATGGTGAATTTCTGTAAAACTTTTAGATAATTACCCACTTGGGATATAATTTATTTAATACTTTTCCCCATTACACTATTCCAATGATGATATAAGTTCTTCTTAGAAAATTGAAATAAATTTAAAAAAAGGTACAAACTATCTAATTTACAAATCTGTTATAATGGAAGAAAAAAAATAAAACAGGTATGAATCATGAATCACTAGAGAATTGTCGCCATAACAAAATCAGAAACTTGCTATTAAACACCTGTGCTTTCAATATAAATGCACAATTTCTGTGAGGTTCTCGTGAGTTACTGGTGAATTTGTTTTTAGGCTTCCAGGTTCGTCCTATTGGTTCTTAGCAAGGGTGATGAGGATAACAAATGAAATGGAGAGATGGTTGGACAGACACCTGCATATATATAAGGTTTGCACATTAAATCTTAATCTGACCTGGGAAGAACCTAGGTTTGCTTTCATGTATTTCAAAGGTACTGTAGCTTGTCTAAACCGACAACTTAAAATTGTTTTCACTTATGTCAGGGTAAGTGAAAGGTTACCTTTTGAATTCACTAAAGTTATGAAGATAAAATAAGACTAGTAAATAAAAAGTAAACAATGTCAGAGGTAAGGTCTTCAATTCCACTTTTGTTGTTTTTTTAACTAGTATAAATTCATATCAAGCATTACGATGTTGAAAGTCATGTGATCTCTTGCAGAATTTGTCACGAAGGCCTGATCGATAATTCAGTTTTCAAACTATGGGCTGCTGGAAGGTTATTAGAAAAAACGTATGATGGTAGTCGGGTGGGAATGGTAAGCTGGTGAGAAAGTGCATACGGAAAAGTAATCAGTGAGACTGGAACTGGTTTGTTGGCTGTTGTAGGGTTGCCCAATTATTTGATTTAGTGTCTAGCTAGTTTATTGTGGAAAATTGCTTTGATACTAAACTGTAAAGACTAACAATCCTTCAAGACACCTTCATGCCAGAATCTGTTCCTCATTCCTCACGTTTATTCAGACAGAAGGAATCATTATTATTGTGGCATTTAAATACAGTAGCTATTGCAACATGTAGTACATCATATCAACACACTAACCTTAATAGAAATGTAATTGATACCAGATTACTAAATTCTGGTTAATTATTTGAACACATCTGTGCTTTAGAATCTATTCCACAAGACATGCTATATACTACACATATAATAACTAGAAAACACACAGTTTCAGAACTGACAAGTATAAATGAAAACATAAACCTTGCAGGAAGTTTTCCTTTTGATCACTTGGAACTCACAAACATACTGCAATGTACTTTAGCATGAAAGATTGTGAAAAATACCCCTTGATGTAGAAGACTTAGTATTGTATTCATCCTGTAAAAGGTCAGTAATGTTCCAGGTTAAGACAAGGCAAGATGTAGCAGTGAAATCTACATGTCCCAGACATTTTGCAGTATTTCAAGAAGCTATTACAGGACAAGATGAGTTATGACAATCCTCAGGAAACCTGCAACCATGACTGGGGCTAACATTGCTCTCTGCATTTCCATCATTCAGGAGATCATGAGATGCACCTGGTAAGCTTCTCTGTTTGACACCTCGTTATTTGTAATATCATACAATTAAATTCCTACCATGCAAAGAAAGGTACAGATACCAGTTTAAGGGAAATGTGTAGTATTTAATGGCAGTTTCTCCCTGTGTTTCTTTGTTGCTATTTTCAAAATTAATTTCATGGCTAACTTTTTAACTGAAGCTCTCTGTTGTGGTAGCATTCCTCTTGCAGAGAAGGCAAGCACTCTTGTTGGGCTGCTTGAGAAGGTGTATACTCTTCTCTGTGCATATTGGGAATGCTGATGTGATTACAGGATAGAACCTAATTTTGGATTTCATGTTTACTTCTTTCAGTGTTATTTCGTAGTTATGGGAAAAAAAATAAACTGTAAAAGATATAAATTAAGAAATAACAATAAATTGAAGGTTTGTTTTTTCTTGCCTTTATCTAACTGCTTTTGTTTTATTTATTTTCTCCAAGTCTGTATATCTATCTTCCAAATCACCTGTATATCTGACAGATTCATATTACTGCCCAAAGTACTTTTTCTTCAGGTATTGCTCTCATACACTGTTGTGCTGGGTCCAGCTGGGATGGAGTTAAATTTCTTCATAACAGCCTGTATGGTGCTGTGCTTTGGATTTGTGGCTGAAACAATGCTGAAATAACATTTTTGCTACTGCTGAACAGTGCTTGCACAGCCCCAAGGCTTTCTTTTTCCCACTCTGTCTCCCGCAGTGAGCGACATGGGGGTGGGCAAGGAATTAGGAGAGGACACAGCTGAGATAGCTGACCCAAACTGACCAAAGGGATATTCTATGGCATATGATGTCATGCGCTATGCTAAAATCTTGGGGAAATAAGAAGGGGAGATGTTAGTGCTTATGGGGCTTGTCTTCCCAGGTAAGCGTTACGTGTGCTGAGGCCCTGCTTTCCAGAAAACAGCTGCCTGCCTGTGGGAGTGAGTGAAAAATTCCTTATTTTGCTCTAATTGTGCATGCAGAGTTTGCCCTACCTAACCTGTCAGCCCATGTATTTCCTTCCTTTTCTCTCATCCATCTTGCCATGGCTGGGTAAATGAGCAAGTAGTTCTGTGATTGCTTTGGCTGCTGGCTGGAGTCAACGCACAAGAATTATTTATTCACCCCTCCTGATGTCAAACTCTCCTACATATATAAACAAATGCAATTGTTTTAAAAACTTTTTTATATATACACGTATCTTCAGTATTTATTTTTTTTATTCCCCTCCTCCCCCTTGCCCCAGAATAGAAGAGGGAGGGAAAAATGTCCCTGGATTTCTAATGTAAAACCGTATATTATTCTGTTTTGAGGTTACTTATGTGCTACTTAAGACTCAAACTCTCTTGTAAAAAATATAAGGTGAAGATCTAAACGATATTACGCATGCCCATTGGTTTTCCAGCACAGAAAATGATACTTTTGTTAAAAAACATATTAAGCATAAGGGACAGATTCTCAGCTGGCATAAATCAGCATGGTTCCACTGAAGACGATGCAGTCACAAAACTTTGAAACATCTTTAGTGCTCATCCACCTTTTTATTACTGTTGTATTATTTAAAAAACTATTTTGCTATGTTGCACAATTTAAGAGACAGTGTTTTGTACATGATACAAAACTGATGACCTTAGCAGATCCTTATGATGAAGGTATGATTTTTGAGAATGATAGCTTAAATGTACATTTTCAATGATTAATTATCTCTTTGCTGTTTATCAAGTTTGTGTGCTCTGGTATTTGTTGAAGTTCCATTGTAAGGTGGGGTACAAAGTTTCACTAAAGAAAAGCTGCTCTGTTAATGGGATTAATTGTGGAAGCATTAGCAAAACTTATTAATGATCTGAACATGGACACCCTGGGTGAACTAAACATTTACAGAACCTAATTCCAATTTCAGTTAGATATTAATTATGTTAGCCCCAAGTTCAAGTTACTCAAATCTCTTTATAAAACTGTCATCTTTTTCACTCATTAGTGAAAATGCCTTCTCCTTGAAGCCTCTGTCCACCAGTCATTTATTTTAAACGCTCCTCCTAAGTTTAACAGACCTTTGATTTTCAGCACAGTTAAGGACATTGCTGTAATTGGATAAGTGTATTCAGTGCTTTTGGGAGAGAACTAGCTACCGTATCCATGACAAGTCTTTAGAAGTTAACCTTTGGAATATTACAAGTAAAAGACAAATTGGAACACAAGATGGAAGGCACTCTCCCTGACTGTGTAACTAATTAACATAATCACATTATTTGTACAGAAAGAATATAGGCAAGCATTTAACATTGCAGAAATTACTGCGTGTTAAAAAGTGACACAACCAAATCGGTTTCCTTGCAGATTCTTGAAATTGGATGCAAAGCACAGTATAATTTTTTCTCTCTTTTTGTTTGCTTTTTTTTAAAAACAGCTAGACTGCACAAGTAGAAGCACATGCCATTATTCTGTGTATTAAGTATGGAAGGATAAAGTGGATGCATTATTAATATATTTACTAATCTTAAAATATGTTGCTAATTCTAGAATTAAATTATTAATCATTTAAATACCTTTAAAATATGATTCTGAGTTCAGTTTTTAAAGCTGAGTAGGGCAAATGGAACCTAGTTTTTTCAGGAAATATTAATCACCAGATCACTGAGATTCAGGTTTCCTGCAAGTCATCTAAAACTGGATTCTTAAGGCCAGCAATGCACAAAATTTCTTTCAGAACTTGCTTTTGAAAAATATTGATCTTGGAACATACTCTGAAAGATATTAAATACTAAATTGAGAGCTGAAATAAAAATTTATGGTGATAGTTTCCACACTAACAATATCTCCTCAGGCTCCATTTTCTCTTCATAGCTTTGCCATATTGTTCTATTGTTCCAGAAACAATGAGAGAGTAATGGTATCTATAACCCAGTAGTTCTGTTATGAAAGAAATAATCCATGACTATCATAGTGTATACCTTTTAGTATGCAAACAGTTGAACAGCTTTGTCCGTTTCAACCATTCTTAAAGTTTCAGGCTCTAAGCAGGGGTCCTCAAACTATGTTCTGCAGGCCAGATACGGCCCCCCAGGGTCCTCAATCCGGCCCCCGGTATTTACAGAACCCCCCTGCCCCCCCCCTCCCTCCCCCCCTCCGCCGGGGGTTGGGGGGGGAAACCAAGCAGCTGCAGATGACTGCCTGCCACTTAACCCGCGCGCCAGCCCCCTGTTAAAAAAGTATGTGGACCCCTGCTCTAAGTATCAATACCTGCAATATGAGATTGACCCGAGTGTAAAATAATAATCAGGCTGTTTTCCATTTGTGTTCCTTTTCCCTCCATATAATGGATGCATTGAAACAGCTGCAATCTCAGACTGTTATTGCTGAACATCCTGTGTTTTACAGCATCAACTCAGCAGCAAAAATGTTTTCTAAGATTCATGTGGAGAGAGGTACTTCAACACTAACTAGCATTGTTGTAATTTGATGAAAATTTTGCGAACTTTTTTTTTCTTGGTGATTTTAAATCTATAGTCTTTTGGGGTTTTGTTTTTGTGGTTGTTTTGTTTGTTTGTTTGTTTTTAGGGGGAGTTTGGGGTTTTTTGTAACTACAGAATTGCTTTTAGAAATGTGATGAAATTTAAAATTATCAGAGAAAACAGATTTTTTTTTTAGAGCAAGAAAAAATGCAGCTGTACAAATCTTCAAAACTGATTTTTCAAGCTTTGTTACTTAAAACATCGTTATTTGAATGGTTTCATAGATCTTGTAGGATGTGTTTCTTGGTATCTAACTGTAGCCTTTTAAAACTTAGTTTCCAATCTAATTTGCTCTATTTTAAATGGATATAGACCTATATAAATAACCCAGACTAAGAGAAATGTCTCAATACCTGGGATGAAATAGTTTTCCAGAATTTACACTGACTACAGGAAAAAATTGCATGAAGATTTGAGACTAAAAACCTAATTCTTAGGTAAGTAAAGCTATGTCTAATGAATTTCATCATGCTCCTGTTTCCTGCCTGGATGGCTTAACTTCTAGGAATAGCTTTAATTTCTGCCTTTGGTCTGTAAGCATTTACATTAATTAACTGTTCCCAGGGGAGTGAAAAACAAGGAAAGTCATCAACTTCAAAAGTAAACAATATATAAATACCAAGTTGTTTGTCCATAGCTTTCACATTTTAGAAAGTGGTCCTTTTTTAGACTGTTCTCTTTAAGGTAACATGCTGTAAAGATTATATTTATGTTATAACTCCTGATTACAACAGTTTTATTGTCTGTCAAAGCTATAAAACCAGTAAACTTTTCTCTTCATACTGTGGTTTAATGACCCACATCTTTTCTGCCATTGGAAAGAAGAAAAGGTAGCAGGGTCCAAGACACTCCTACTGAATTATACATCTTACTGCCTAAGATTTCTCTAGTTTCTGGAAAAAATATCGCAAAACCCAGACACTGTAGGGAGCAGGATATAATAGTTCATCACTTCATTTTTATTTTGCTAGTACTCCACTAAACCCTAGTCTTTCCATTTCTACTCTAAAAAACTGTTCTTATTTCCTCTCACATACTTGGATCTCCCATAGGGAGAGGCTGTGAAACCGTATCCCACACAGAAATGTGATAACTCTCCGGTACAACTATAGTAACACCTCACTGGAACTTTTCAAAGACTTCTTATATCCTTCTATACCTGTAAGTACCAAACATTATCTCTACATTGCTTGAATTACTCTTGCTGTGGTTTATATTCACAGAGGTTTTGCATCAAAAGTTACATGAATACAAAACTTTAATTTTTCAAGTAGCAAGGAAGAAAATAATCTATTGGAAACATTTCATTAATCTATAAAATCTTTCACAGAAATGTTTCCTGTTTACTCCTTGATGCCATAACAACTCCATTTCATCATCAAAGCAGTCAGACTCGTGAGAAAGTATAGATTACAAGAGAGTGCTGCACAACATCTGGTTCCAAACCCCCTATAAAAGCAGTGCTAAGGTTGTCTGGCACCCTGTCAAGCTGAGTCTTGAACCTCTCCAATGAGTGAGATTCCAATTCTTCTTTGGCCAACATTATTCAATGTTTAATTGTTCTCATGATGAGGATTTTTTTTCCCTTGTATTTACGTAGAATTTACCCTGAAGCAACTTGTGCCTGTTACCTCTTATTCTGTCACCTTGCAGCCTAGTGAGAAAACCACCTCTGCAAATTCTCTGTGACTCTCAGCTACTCAAAGACTGTGATTAGGAGTTCCTCTCTGTGACTTCTCTCCTTTAGGCTGAATAAAGCTAATTTCTTCAACCTTTCTTCATGTGCCAAGTCGTTCAACCATCTAATATTGATGACCCTTTGCCAGACCCTCTCCAATTTTTCAATGTCTCTGTTGAACTAGGGAATCAAAACAGTCAATCAAGTATAACAATCATCTCAAAGAGAATTCATGCTGAGTACTGCCAACTTACTTGTCTTCAATAACTAAGAAAGATGGCCTTAGGCAATTATTGAGGAATTTGAAACTCTGGCTATCTCAGAAATATCATAAACCTTCAGCTCTGTTGGTATAAGTTGTTTTGGTTTAATTTCTCCTTTTTGTTTGTTTAGTTTTAAATTTCAAATAGAAAGGGAAACAAAATCTAAGTTTTATTCTGATAATTTTGCTCCTCAAACTAGGGCTTAGGTTGTATCAAAGGGTTTACTATTCCAGGATAAAAATGGATATTTTCAGACATGTACTTTGTTATTTTTAAAATGTCTTGAAGATTGGGGGAGATCCTTGAAAACTGAAGAATAGTAATAGTTGTACCTGTCTTTGCAAAGTGCTGAAAGGTATACCTGGGTAACTGGATGTCAGTCAGCCTCAGTTTCATCCCTGGGAAATGTTTTCATGGAGCTCATTTCCAATACATGAAGGTGAGGATGATGATTGGTAATGGTAAGCTCAGGACAAATCATGCCTGATCAACCTGACTGCGTTTTACAATAAAATTGTTGCATTTCATGCATAAAGGTAGTGCAGTGGACATAATTTACCTTGATTTTAAGAAGGCTCTCAACAACATCTTCCACTACATTCCTATATCCAAGTTAGGACATTACAGTCTGGATGGATGGACAGCTTGTTTGGTAAAATACTGACTGGATGACCAGGTTCAGGCAGTAGTGGTTGATGGGTCATACTCTACATGGAGGCCGGTGGCAAACAGAGAACGGCGAGATTCTATCCTGTGACTGCACCTGGGAAGAAAGACCTTGCAGGAGAAGTACAGCTGAGGGCCTAACTGACTGGGAAGTGGTTCTGCTGAGGTGAATTTGAGAATGTTCATGGGTGGTGAGCCAGGCATAAGCGAGCAGTGTGCTCTGGTAGAAGCACTGAGAAGATCACAGCAAGGAGGCTGAGGGGAGTGACTATTCTGCCCTCCTCAACATTTTTAGGATCACATTTGGAGTTCTGTATCTACTTCTGGACCTCCCAATACAAGAAAAACATAGATAAACTGTTCAGCAGAGGTTGTCCTGTCTGGTAAAGGCCTGGAGCGCTTGCCTTGTGAGGGGAGGCTGAGGTAGCTGGGCTTGTTCAGATTGGGGAAGAGATGGCACTACAGGAATCTTAGGAAAGTCCCTCTTATACCTCTGGTGACATTATCGAGACAGAGCCAGGCTTTTCATAGTGGCACATGGTGGAGGATGATACACCACACTTAAGTTGAAACAAAAGAAGGTTCAACTGGAAAAAAAAAAAATGTTTTCTTCATGAGAATAGTCAAGCACCGGACTAGGCTGCTTAGAGATGTTGTACAGTCCTCATCCTTAGTGGTTTTAAAGACCCCACTGGATCAATCCCTTGGCAAGCTGATCAGACCTCATAGCCGAACCTGTTTTGAATAGGAATTTTGGCTTAGAGACCTATTGAGGTCCCTTTCAAACTGAATTATCCTGTGATACTATGAACTTTGTTTCTTTATTTCCAAGTAGAAATTTTCCAGAGAGGTCTAATGATACCTCCATTGTCATCTATAGAAAAGTACTTAGCACCATACAATAATTAATTTCTCGCTTCTCTGCAAGCTAAGATGCTTATCAATCTTGATGTTCAGAAGTGTCAGTTTACATATATTTTGGTTGCACAGTATTTTGCCTCTTCTGAAATGTCTTCACTGGCCTTGGATGATGTATACTTTTATTAGTCTTTATAATTTAATTTAAATATAATTGCTACATTGTAACATATAATTGTTAAATGCTTTTATAGATCTAGGCTACTCTGATACCTTAGTATATGAAGTTAATGCTCTGTTGTCCACTATGTGCTTGGATCCATCTTGGTGTGATTGTTTTCTAATTTATAATCTCTTAGTTGGCACTTACTCAATTTACTTTGAATTTACCTTTGCACTTGTTGGTATTAGCACAGTGTTAAAGGGATCAGTTTATCCTATGATGTGAATTTCCTGACATAACTGCTGTTTGTCATAAACAAATTGCGTTAGTGCACTAATGAAAATTCCACAACAGTAATACAAATTTTAAACAGCATATCAGTATTACATTTATTCCACAAGAACTGCATTAAGAATGTTCCCATTAATTTATAGGATTTCTTTATTGACTATTATGTTCAAGAACAGACAAATTACTGATTTTCTTCCTTTCTGTTTTATTTATATTGTATGCAGTTAGTAATGTATTTCAAATTAGTGTGACACTCAGTTTCCTGTCAAATGTTTAATACACATCCTACTGCATTACTTTTATGCCCTCCTTGTATCAATCAGACTTATAATTTAACTGAAGAGTGAAATATCACTAGTTTGATTTTTCTCTTCTCCTGTAGACTGGGATTAAAACTATTCCTGTTCTTAACTCTTTAATTGAAAGTTGTTTGAGCTTTTGTATGGAAATGATGAAAAAGTATCTGCTCTGTCATTTGTATATTCATGGCATAAAGTTAATATTTGTTCAGTCTTCTCTAATGTTCATGTTATGTAAGCGGGAAAAAGTGGATCAGATCACATCTAATACTTTTAAGGGTTTTTCTTCCCATGCATATTTTTGAAAATTTTAAAAATATAATTAGCGTTTTTTTCACATCACAGAGGACATGAAAGGACTTTGTCACGCATATATATAATGCAAAATCTATAAATGCCACTTTTCTGGTTCTTTTCCTATCAGTGTTAACAGCTTTATCACCTACAGTAAGTGGATTTCTCTGTTAGGACACCCTATTTTTCTAGTAAGAATACTGCCTCTGAGCTACTGAGATGCAGCTTAATTAGGTCTTTTCAGTCTTTTTTTCATGATGAAGGCATCAGTTAGAAAAATATTCTGAAAATGTCTTGTTTTCTCAAGGCTGCCTGAGAGACTGCTAATTGCAAATATAGGCTGAAAGTGCAAAGCTTTTTAAAGGTGCTATTAGTAAAGTTGTTAAAAGCCTGACTAAAGAATCTCTGCTTCTGGAGATAAGCAGGATCTTCACACAGTTAAATAATAATTTTCTGGGAGTGGATATTCTCTGCATAAATTCCAGGGCTAGCATGTTTTTTTGGCTGTGTTGTTGGTTTTTGATTTTCTACAAAGTCTGTTTGAGATTAAATTCTCAACCCACAGAACAGAGGATATTGGAATATTCAATAAGGAATGGTGCTGAAAAAGAAACGTGAAAATCTTCCTATTTACAGTAAAGATAAATTTTTGCTCAAAGGTGAGGCTGCAAATTCACTACAAGAAGAAATACACTGCTCTGTGTTCCTGTCTTTGCTTGAGTTTCAAATAAATCTAAATTAATGCAAACGGAACCATGTTGTTCTCCTTCATATACTTCATATACATTTCAGTGAATAACTTCAAATGTTTCAAGATTGTTAGCAACTGTCTCTGGCATAAAGTAAAACTAAAACTGAATTATCAACTCATTTGAACTGTAACTCCTTAAAATTTATCTTGAATTGAACTTTAATTATTATTTTTCTGTGGTCTGATCCCTAATCCACATGCAAAACAGTATTAATCTTTTGAATCAAAATTTAATCTGAACTGTTATTTTGAAGTTTTATCAGAATTTAAACAAAATATATTACATGGTTTGTATACTTTAGTTTCAAGTAATTTTAGCCACAATAATTTAATGTCATCATCTTGACGGTACTACTGAGACAGAATATGCAGCGAAAACAAGGTTTCAGTTATATAAGGTGCTGAACTTCTTACATACTATAGGATTAGGCCCAGATCCAACAAAGCATCAAGCTTGTCATTCTAAATGAAACAGAAGATATGACCCTAAACAATTATTTATATTCGAAAGGAAATACTTCTAAGAAATTGTATTTTAAGATGAAACTGAAACAGGTCACTGTTTTAAAGCAACTATGTAATCCAAGCATACAGCTTTCATACAGTTTGCAACTTTTATAAGGATGGGGGTTTTTTTCATAGCCTTTTATCTGAATTAATAGAGGGTGTTTTTTTAAAATAAGTGATATTGTTTCGATACTGCGTGAGATGCAAAAAATAAATGACACTACATGCCTTGCGAAGAGATGAAGTGCAATGACCATTGTGGCCCAAACTCAGCTTGGATCTTTAAAGTGTTTTCTAAAAGTGGAATACACATTTCAGATGTTCAGAGGGATATTAATATGTATGTAGAAATATTTATTAATGTAAAATCATGTTTTAAATTGGTTTTAATATAATTAATACACTATTTCTAAATTCTGCTGCTATTTAAGCAGGGCATGCAAGATAGCAAGTGGCAGAAAGGTCAGTGTAAGTAATCTTGTGCCTTTGTAATGATCAAGTCAATGTACTGGGATCAAAACAAAATCAGAGTTACTATTTAGGACCACCTCGTATCTGTTTTATGTGATTCTTTCTTCAGGTCTCAGCATTCATATATGATTAAGAATGCAAACAGCACAGTCTTAAGAAATACTTTCTGAATAAAGTATAGATTTTCTCATTAGGTAATGATGGTGTTCATGAAGCTACAGGATAAGAAGGAATTTCTAATGTTTTTAATGTAATACTTTGTGTAGCAAATGAGTGATCTGACTTCAGATGTAAAAGAAGGAATGGCCTGAAGGTTAATTCCTTCACCTGCTTTAGGTGATTGCCTGCATTAATCTTTCAGTTTCCTATTGATTTCTATATACAAACATATTGTATTGCATCTGGCTAGGGTAAAGTTATGAAGTTAACTTTCTTCATAGCAGTCTGCATGGTTCCATGCTTTGTATTTGAGCCTGAAACATTGCTGATAGCACACTGGGTTTGGATACTGCTGAACAGTGCTTACACAGCATCAAGACTTCCTCTGTATTTCTCCCCAGCACCCACAAACTGATTAGGTTTGGGGTTACCAAGAAACCGGGGGGAACACAGCCAGCACAGCTGATCTGAACTTACCAAAGAGATATTCCATACCATACCATATCGTGCTCAGCAATAAAATCCGGAGTAAAGAAGGAAGATGGGTGGGTATTTGGGGTTATGGGGTTTGTTTTCTCAAGTAATGTCACATGGGCTGAGGCCCTGTGTTCCTTGAAATAGTTAAGCATCTGCTTGCTGATGGGAAGTAGTAAATTAATTCCTTATTTTGCTTGTGCATGCCGCTTTTGCTTTTCTAATTAAACTGGCATTATCTTGATGCATGAGTCTGTTCATCTTCTTTCTCTTTTTCTTTCCATCCCCAGGGTGAGGTGAATAAGTTAAAGGCAGGTTGGGTGCTTGACTGCTGGTGAGGGTTAAGCCATGACACACATGTAAATTATGTAGGCCACAAGGTTCATCCAGTATCTGGATTCTTTGTTACCTGTTATTTTATGGGATGTTCTGTGTGTAGCTAATAGGTGCATTCCTTATTGTCTCAACAGCTTATTCAGGAAAATGAATTATTATCCTGATTAACCAGGAATTAAATACTTTAGAAATAAGCAAAGCATGATTGTGTTAATGTAGTCTTCTATTTGCCTGATGGGATATTGACTGTTCCCTGAAGAAATGCACTTGCCCCACAATAACCAACAGTCAAGTTACTCGCTAGGAGTACAAGAAATTAAATGTTATTCTGTCTCTTTTGGAGCAGCAGTTAAACTGAGTATTCAACTTCCTATCAGGTTTTTCAATAATTATGTTGTTGATAGTGTGGAGTAGATTTTAGTCTATCAAACTGTCTACTCCTCTAGAAGGCACTTGAAAAAAGGTATGTGTTTTGTACTTCTTACAGTTGAGATTTAGTGTGCATAGGTAGACTCCTGTGTGCTAATACTGTTACTACTGCTGTTACAGTTCCAATTTCCATTTAAAAAAAACCAAACCAAAACAAAACAGTTTTTGCTTTTTTGGAGCTAGGTGGTAGATGAACAAATATTGATTATACAAGACTACAAAAAAATTGCAAAGCTTCTGTCTTGTAAGCTCTGCCATTTAAGAACCTCAGTTATGTCATCCTTCCCATGGAAGAAAATCTGATGCATGACATCATCACGCATGAAAAAATCTGAAGCACAGCTTGGTGCCATTTCTTCAAGACTTTCTGGAAGGGTCCATTTCTTAGGACAAATTCATCATACTTTTGGATTTTTCTTTCTATAAATTTGTAATGATTACTGGATTTTCTCTTTGTATTTTCCGAACACATACAAAATGTCTGTGGAGACATGAACAATGTATTCTAAAATGAATGTTAGTTTTAATACAAAAGAAGTTGTTAGATACAGAAAAAATAAAGACAAAGTTTGGGAATAAATGGTGATGCCCATGGACAGAGAGGACAATTGCATTCTGATCAAAAATTAGAATTCATTCTACTCTGAGTTTACTAAATCATTCGAATGAATAAGCTAATTGTCCAGTAAATGCACAAAGGTCTTGATGTATATGGAGCACATTAGATCCATTGAAAATATTCTGCCAAGGTGGTCTGCACTTTTGGGATATAGGTGAGAAGGAGAAAAAAATACTTTTGGCAAACAGTGGTTGAACAGATTGTTTCTCATCTTAATTTTCAGAAAACAAAAAAGTTCCTGCAAAAGTTGGTACTCCTCTTAAGCTATGAAAAGGTCAGGCACCTACTCAGTTAACCACAGAAGGTTCTTCTATCATCAGGAAAGGTAGAGACTTTCAGAGGTGATTCATCTTAAACATTTTACATACCTGCTGCCCTGATGTCTGTAAGATTTTATATGCTGTATCTCATTCTGTATACTGTATTCCAAACTGGATAAAACCCTGAGTAGCCTTGTCCAACCTCATAGCTGACCCTGCTTTGAGCAGGAGGTTGGATTCAGGTGAACTTCTGAGATCAGTGTAATGAATTACTTTAATCCTTTAATCCTAAATCTGTCATCAAAATATTTAGCATTGGTCAATTCCTCTTAGGCAAACAGGCTTGTCATGGCCTGAGCTGATTTTAACTAGTTTTAACTGTCAGGTAGCTGCTGGGTAGGGGGTGTGGGGGGTGAAGTTTGGTCCTAGCTTGTAGGAAATCCAAGTAATTGTTCTGACTGGATTGAACTGTCTGTGATCTTAGAATAAAGTGTTCTGTAGAGGAATATACATGTGATCTGGTAATAAAATGTGCTGTGGAAGAGTGCAAATACCAGACAGAAATCTCAAACTGTAAACACTAATCATTGTGATCAGTCACTGGTCATTACCAGAAAGTGCAACTTTGAGCATCACATAAAACCAGACTTAGAGATAATGAAGAGCCAAAAAAAAAAAGCTTAAGTAACTGGGAAACCAGTGGCTAGAAGGAACACAGAAGAAGTAGTGTTAAGAAAAAACAAATTAAAAAATAATTAATTCCAAGACATCATATCCTTTTTTTAATCAAATTGGGATAGTTTTGATTTGTCATAAAACCCTCCATCTCCAAACCTGTTTGGTGAAGATGGAGAGAAATATTGGCAAGTTGATCATAACAGAGAAAAGGGATGCTAGTGGTAAATTTATGTGTAACAACTTTATTTGTGAGGCTTTTCTATATTAATTAGGGGTACAAGTGTTAACATTATTGTAGCTGAGAAACTGCTGTATTTTGATTAGATTTTAAGAGTTTAATTAAACTGTAAGTTCTTAACTCCATATAAACAATATATTCCCTTTTGCCCATAACAAGATTTTGAGTGTAACATCAGCTGCCTGTTTCTAAATGAGAAAATTATTTTGTCTTTCACTGGAAGACCTTATTTTCTCTTTCCCTGATCCTTCCGGAAAAAACATTTTTGTGGCTTGTCCTCAGACAACCCAGGAATTATATCCTTTTCATACTGAAAAAGAATGTTCAAAATTGTGCTGAGTAGATTTCCCCTACCCTCCTCCACCTCCATTTGTCCCAGTCTTCACCAAACAGCTTTCCGACATTTGGTCTAACAATTTAAATATCTTAGAACTAAGTTTTGGACCTGGGAGATCCAGCATCATCCTTCCTGCTTAACACCATCCTGTTGTACAACAGGCAGTTTTCCAACAAAGAAATGATTTTATTTCCACCTGTTGGTTAGAAACAGCTGCAACTGCATCTTGTCCTGAGAAATTAGCAAAGCCAGAATTTCATGTTAATACCCCATTTTGAGCCATTTAATTTGAAGCTTTAGGTGCCATGAATTAATCTTCAGTCTTTTGTATCATAATTATTTTGTACTGTCTCACATCCATTTATTGTGGCCAACAGTCACTGCTCACTGAATGATGGAAATGCCATCACATTGATAACCTGAAAATAGAGCTAAATGCTAACAAGATCCATGTACTTCTCCAAAGCAGCAGATGCTAGCAATATCCTAAAATGGATAACAGGGAGGAAAACACAGTTTCTTATGGCTTTTCTGAGGACACTGAGCTTCTGAAAGGACTAACCTAATAAGGGATCCAGTCTGTAGGATAGTGGAGATATTTCTTCTGGAAGTTAGACCAAAGTTAGATTATGAAAATTTTCATTTGGAAAAATGCATTAGGCCACATAGCTTGGTGGTATGAATTGAGGCAAAAAACCACATGAGGGTGGTTTTGGTTGCTTGGTTTGGGGTTTGGTGGTTGTGGGTTTTTTTGGTTGGTTGGTTTTTTGTACAAAAATAAAATTAGAAAGCAATATAAAACCTGAAGCCTATTCACTTAATTTACATCTCTAGTTTGAGACTTGACAGATGTTTGGTTAATAAGAAACACTAGAGAGAAAAATTAGGTAAATTAGGTGCTAATTCTGAATCTGAGCTTAAATTTTCTACCACTGCCTAAAAAGAAGTCTATTGTATCAAAGATAATGATAAGTATTTCCATATTTCTGAATAAGTATAAATACAAGTAAGCTACAGTGCTTGTAACTCTGTAGGAGACTGTAGCTGTGTCTGACAGCTTCAATTAGCACATTGCTAAAGAAAAAAAAGTCTCTTCAGCAGTAAAGAAAGTTTTTGGAATATAACAAATGAAACTTCAAAAGCTGACCCTGACAGTGTGTAATATAAAAAAAGAAATTAGTCAAGAAAAGTGAACAAAGTCGTCAGCTGTCTTTGAGGCAACAAAGCAGGATCAGTATGTTTCCATCTGTTGTGTCTGGAGGGTGAATCTGTTAATCATTTTGTAACTTGGACTTTTAGATGACTTTAATACATAGAGACAAAATTTGGCACAACATTTCTTGCCTCTCAGGAATTTACATTTTAATGGTTTAATTGTGTAAGCTGTTATTTTGTGATGTACTACTCTGCTTACAAAATAGTATAGACATTTTATTCTGTGACCAAACCAAAGAAGGTTTAATATTTTTCCCAGATTTGTCTACTAAAAAAATGAGGGGGGGAGGGAGCTAAAATAAACATTTTATTTGCACCTTTTCCTTCCAGACTCTTTAATTGTAATGCTTATAACATATACTCAAGGAACCAGTAACCTAGGAAATACCTTCAAGATATCATCTCTCTGACCTCCTTACTTCCACATCTTTTAACTGACACTCATGCTTTTTTTTATTGATCTTGAAATGTTGCATGTCTTGAACTTGTCATGATGCCTCTACTGATGCCTTACCAATGATGAATAGAACAGAAAAATCATTTTACCTGTCTTTAAGCAATATAAAAACAAACAGCAGCCTTTTTTTTACTCGATTCCAAGAGCCTTTCAACATTGGTGTCACACTATATGCAAGAGAGAGGTTCGATTGTACAGCCCTTACAGTTAGTGATGATGTGATTGAGAGCCTCTGGGTGAGAATTAGGTGGATGAAAAACAAAAGATATGTTGTAGTGAGTATTTACTACTGATCGCCCAGTCAAAGTGTAAGCACTGATGAGTTCCTCTATAGGCAGTTAGGATAAATTTCTAGATCAGTAGCCCTTGTCCTTATGGGAGATTTCAACTTCCCGGACACCAGCTGGGAACAACATACTGCTGTGACTAGCAGGTCTTGTAAATTCTTGAAATTTGTCGGAAATAACTTCTTGTCAGAAATACTCAGTGAGCCAACTAGGAAAGAGGCCCTCCTAGACTTGCTATTTGTGAATAGAGGACTCACTGGAGATATGATGGTAGGTGGGTGCCTTGGCCCCAGTGATCATGAAATGGCCGAGTTTAAAATTTTCAGTGTAATGAGAAAAAAGGACAGCAGGGTTGCTAACCTGGACTTCAGGAGAGCAAACTTTAAGCTATTCAGGTAGCTATCTAGCAGAATACCCTGGGAATCTGCTTTTGAGGTCTTAGGAGTACATGAGTGCTTGTCAGTCTTTAAGAACCACATTTTAGAAGCACAAGAGGAGGCAGTTCCATTGTGTCATAATTCAAGCAAGCAGGGCAGAAGACCAGCTTGGCTGAACAGAGAACTCCTCATGGAGCTCAAGAGGAAAAATAAATTGTATGACCTCTAGAGGCAAGGTCAAGCTTTACAGGAAGATTACAGAGCTGTGGTTCATATATGGAGGGAGAAGACATGAAAGGCAGAAGTTCTCTAACTGAGTTGAAGCTGATCAGTCTTGTGTCAGAGAGCAAGAAAAGCTTTCTTAAGTATGTTGATAGCAAGAGAAGGTCTAAAGAAAACAGCTGTTTGTTGAAGGTGGTTGCCTGACTAGTAGGGGTGAAGAAAAATTGGAGGCATTCAATGCTTTTTTTTTTGCTTCAGTCTTTAACAATACTGATGAACCTTAGGTTGCCCAGTCCTCTGAGCTGGAGGACCACAAGTGTGGGAACAGTGACTTTCCATTTGTGGACACTGAAATTGTAATGGACCAGCTGTTAAAGCTGAATGTTTACAAGTCAATGGGGCCTTATGGGATTCATCCCAGAGTACTGAAGACGCTAGTGGACGTTATGGCAGAACCCCTCTCCATTGCCTACCAAAGGTCTTGGGATTCTGGGGAGGTCCCTGCTGAGTGGAAGCAAGCCAATGTTATTCCAATCTACAAAAAGAGTGTGATAGAAGACCCAGGGAACTACAGACCTGTTAGTCTAGCATCAGTTCCTGGAAAAATTATGCAGAAGATTATACTGAGTGCTACTGAAAACCATTTAAAGAGTAATGCAATCATCAGGCACAGTCAATATAGGCTCACAAAGGGAAGGTTTCTGTTTAACTAATTTGCTCTCCTTCTATGCTAACATCACCCACCTAGTGGATGAAGGGGAGGTGGTAAATGTAGTTTTTCTGGATCATAGTCACGCTTTTGATACTGTTTCTGAAAGCACCCTTCTGAACAAAGTGTCTGCCTCTGGGATGACGGGGTTCATGGTGTGCTGGGCAGGGTGGAAATGGCAGAGCTCAAAGGGTTGTAGTGAATGGTGCTACATCTGGCTGGCAACCAGTCACCACCGGTGTTCCTCAGGGTTCAATTCTAGGGCCGGTTCTGTTCAACACATTTGTTGATTATCTGGATGCAGGAGTTGAATGCACCATTAGCAAGTTTCCTGATGATACCAAAATGGGACATTCTGTTGATTGTCTTGAGTGACAAGAGGCTCTGCAGGGGATCTAGAATAGACTGAATTATTAATGGATGAAATGTAACAAGTCCAAATGTCATATTCTGCACCTAGGACAAAGTAATGCCAGACATAAGTATAAATTGGGAGAGAAGCAGCTGAACAGCAGCCCTGAAGAAAGAGATCTGGGGACACTGGTTGACATCAGGCTTAATATGAGCCAACAGTGTGCCCTGGCAGCCAAGAGGGCAAATTGCATCCTGGGGTGCATCAATCAACGCAACTAGCTGGTCAGAAGAAGTGATTATCCTGCTGTGTTCAGCATTGATGTGGCCTCAACTTAAGCATTTTATGGAGTACTGGGCCTCCAAATTTAAGAAGGATGTTCAGGTCCTTGAATGCATCCAGGAGAGGTCAATATAGCTGGTGAAAGGGCTGGAAGGAATGTCCTGTGAAGAGTGGCTGAGGACGCTAGGTTTGTCTAGTTAGGAGAAAAGGAGGCTGATGTGCAACCTCATAACTCTCTATGGCTTCCTGAGGAGGGGAAGTGAAGAGGGAGGTGCTGAATCTCTGCTCCCTGGGATCTAGTGATAGGGTGCATGGGAATGCTTCAAAGCTACACCAGTGGAGTTTCAGTCTGAACATTAGGAAGGATTTCTTTACTGAGAGGATTGTCAGACTCTGGAACAAGCTTCCTAGAGAGGTGGTCGATGCCCCGAGCCTGTCAGTGTTTAAGAGGCATTTGGACAAAGCCCTTAACAATATGCTTTAACTTTTGATAAGCCCTGAATTGGTCAGCCATTTGGACTAGATGATTGTGTAGGTCCCTTCCAACTGAGTCTATTCTAAGTATACTCAATATTTAGGTTCCTGTTCTACAGAGCACTTACCTAGATAGTTATTTAATCTGTATGAATGTAGACTGTTAATGATTCTGACTTAGCATCATAGAATCACAGAATGGTTTAGGTTGGAAGGGACCTAGAAGATCATATAGTTCCAACGCCCCCTGCCATAAGCACAGATACTTTCCACTTGACCAGGTTGCTCGAAGCCCCATCCAACCTGGCAACTTACATATATTATCTTGAACTCATTCATTTTGATTAGTAAAGTATAACAGTTTTGAAAATATATCTTCCATTTATGAAGATATTTTTTAATTCTAATCCTTTCCTCTAATGTATTTGTTTTTCCTCCCAGACTGTTACCATCTGCAAACGTAATCATCTTACTCTCTATTTCACAATTTAGGTACTAAATGAAACTATGCCTCCTTTGCACACTTGTTCTCCCAGCACAGACCTTTGCATAACCCCAGCTAATTAATCCTTTGATTAAGAACTATTTAAAAGTACTCTCCAAATATGATTTTTTACATAGTTTTGTACATATTTAATGATATTTTAATTTAGATTATGCAAAATCTTTTTGTTGGAGCTTCTGCTCTGATAGTTTAACCTTTCAAAACTATATTGGACCAAAGTTCAACACTTTGTTTAATCAGTATTTCTAGTTTAAGACATTTAAGCTGCTTGAATCTCTCCATGAATTATGGAAATATTAGAAAGCAACACCTACTTGCTACACACCTGATTCCTCTATTGGAATTAATAAACAGAAAGGTAGATCTGTAGAACTGGGGCATGAGGAAGCTGTACAAATTTTAGCTGCAAATCCTTTTTGTGTAGACAGTAATTGAAAAATAAATAAGCATATATTCCATTTTCATGTAAAAATCTGTTGGTTATACTAAGGCAAGGAGCTTTATTAGTCTTGTTTTCACAGCTGTATTTCTGATGATCTTCTGAAATCCATCGGTTTTAGTGTAACTGCATTTTAAAAACATGGACCTTATCAGAACTGCTTTTTTTTCCAGAACAGGAGTAGGCAAATACCAGATTTCAATCAAAGTTGATCATCTTTCAGAAGACAACTCCTAAACTATGGCATTGATCTCTTGGAATTAATCAGAGCCTTTTTGTTTAGCTCATGACAATTCAAAATAGTTTCGATGAAGTGGAGTTATTATATATGTTCTGTGCGTGTATATATATATTCCATTGGTTTCTGCTAAAGACAACCTATGAAGATCTATTGTGATTCTTGTTCTTGTGCACTGTGAAAAGCACTTAACATTCCCTGGTTTTAGCTTCAGTGTCTCCCACTCAGCCTTCAAAAACACTGACTTGTCCTAAAGATGAAGGAGGCCTTTGAACAGTCATTGGTGGAGGGGATGTACCAAAAGGCTCATTTTGCTTTCATTAATTAGAATACATTAAGTTTAGATAAAATACTGTGATCATCATTATCTCAACATGTAAAAATTTTGGCAATGGAAAGAGATGTTCTTTCTCAAAAGGCATCACACAGAACATAGATAATTTCTTTAACAGTACAATTGAGCTGCAACACACATACAAACAGTAGATTTAGTTATACACTCCATTAGCAAGCCTATGAAAAAAGCTTTAAGTTATTGATATATGTTTGTATTATAAAAATAATATTTAAATTATTAGCTGGTAAATAAACACTATTTCATAAGTAGTTCAATAATCTTCATTAATAGTTGCTAAAATATTCTATGAATGCTACAAATAATAACCTTATTTACTTAAATTATTTGTGGGTTCACAAAATTTCAAAATCACATTTCTGTTTCCATATATTGCAAACAATGCATTCCATATAAATTAAAGGTTTTTCTGTTTGTTATCTTCAAAATTCTGTGAAAGATACAGTAATTGTGAATCTGGCTGTCTCACAGTCTTTGGTTCTAACTATTTAGGGTTCTTCCTAAATATAATTGTTCCTTACTTCCTGTTCTGCAAATAAACAGAATTCAAGTTTAGATGATACAACGTACAGTACACTGATAAGTAACTGGTTTTAATGGAGCCGGAGTTTAGGTTATTTGTGAACTACATTTTGGTGTTTAATTATGATTATAAAAGTTGAAATCCCTTTTACTAGCTTCTGTCTTCAAGTTTACCTACATCTAGATGAAACTTAATATGTTTTGGTTTTTGGTTTGTTTTTTTTTTTTCATCTCAGCAGAAGTGAAATATGCACCCTTAATTATCTTGAGCGGAAAAAAAGCTTTTCTTCTGAAGTTTTACACTACTGCATACCCCTTCAGATGTGATCAGGGAGAGAAGCATTTGACTTTTTTCCGTATTTGCCAAGTCCCGAGCCTCAAAGGAATGTAAGCTTTCAACTCCATTTAATTTCCTAATTACTGTTTAGATAATTAAATCACCCTTACTGTTCAGGAGTGGCTCTGAGTAGGAATTACACAGCATTATAGAAACGCAGACTGTACTGTCTTTTGAGAATCAGGTAGATTCTATTCTGCCTGTTCATGCTTTATAAAGAGAAGTTCTATGTTGGAAATGTTACTAATACTATATGGAATGCAGGCAACCAAGTGCAGTGTCCTGTGTATGGTGACCTGCTAAACTTGCATAATGGTGATGTAAGTACAAAATGCATTTGAGGGGGGCTGGTGTCATAAATTGTACTAGCCATTATACAAAATTCACATGTGTATTTGTTAACTTTTCTCACTACTTAAATCCCTAGTTTGTTCACAACAATTTACTGAATTATACTTCAGGCTTCTTTTCAGAAATTTTCATTGTTAACATCATGACTTAGAATCAGGTCTGCCACTACAGATATTGTATTAATTTCTTATTACATTACATTTCAATTATTTTTTGTTTTGAGCCAGAAAGTGTTAAATACCTCACAAACCAAACAAATGTTCCAATTACAAAGATCTACTCCAGGTTACATAACAGCAATAACTGTGTGGTAAATAGAGAAATTAAGAACATGGATGAAATATGAAGGGAAGGGAAGTAATCAAAGAAGATATTCCTCCTCTTAGGGCTCTTAACATGAAGTAGCAGATGTAAAACAATCAGCTGCAGCTCCTACCACCCCTACTCATCTTTCTCATCCCACTGATAAGCACAGTTGTCCCCGAGGTAGGTACACATGACCCACTCAAAAATCATCTCCAGCATCACCTCAGTTTCCAGTCTATTATACAGAAGTTAAACAAAACTGGAGTCAGTTTAACATAAGATAAAGGATGAAGGCCATAGTGGTACTACTTATTCACAAGCAAATCAGACATCCTTGCCTCCAGGGAGGAAACACTGCTCAGGAGGGCATGGAGGGCCCTCAGGGGCAGCAACGGTTTAAAGCCTTTGATTTTAATCCAGTGCTGCAAGTCTGCCTCAATTAGTCTAACCAAATTCTGTGTGTGGTTTTAAGAGTCTTGCAGCCTTAAGTAAAAAACATGCCTGCTTCTGCACGGTTCTCTTCAAAGTATTTATATACCCCAAAGAATATAGAAATAATTTTGTCTTCTCTTATATTAAACAGAGGATTGTGAGAACAGGTGCGTTCTTACACATATAAATTATGCATTCTTTTTCTCCAGTTCTTTGAGGGTGATAGACATAAAAATGCTTTCCAAGGATTTCAGTAACCTGTAGTGTGAAGGAAAAATGTATGTTATTATAAAATAAGAATTTTATGTAGAAAAACAGATGATATAAACATATTTCAATTCAACCCACCAAATAGGTTTTGCTTGAGAAGTTTTGTTAATTATATTTTCAAAGCATCAGTGTTCCAGAATACAATAAAGAACTAACCTGTGCTTTTCTTTTCCTCCCAAAAGAATGATGTAATTAGATTGCACGAGGTTATTAACCAGTTGAAAATAGCTTACAATGTTGTAAGCCTTCAGTATTGAGGGCTGCAGGGTGCTCTGTACGGGAAGAGACCATGAGCCACTTTGTGCCATTCCTGCATGCTGGAGCAGGGGTGTCTCTGAGGGACTGCAGCCCATGGGTAGTCTACACTGGAGCAGAGGAGCAGTAAGAAATAAGGAGCAGCAGAGGAAAACAAGAAGTGAGGAGTAGAAGGAAACCTCTATGTTCTGACTTTAACCTCCTGCACCACCACCTCACCTCACCAAGGTGGGACTGAGTACAATGTGTGGTGAAAACAAGGGGAGTTGAGACTAGGAAAAGACCTGTTTTATTGTTTCTTCCACTTTTCTTGTGGCAAGTTATTTATTTGAAAACAAAAGTCAATAACATTAGGCAATCACAGCAACTCAGGAAAAAAAAATAAAGGTCTGTATTTTTAGATGTATTCTTTTATCCTGATTAAGATCAAAAGAAAAGACTAACTTTTTCCAATAAGATCAGGTTTTCTGTATTCAAATTGTGTTGTCACAAGCCTATAAAAAGAAGCTTGTTGCCTAGATTTACAAATTTTCTGTGTATGGTCCTTTCCCATCCTTTGTAGCTGGTGAATATAGTACCTACAGAAGTCAGAAAGAAATTAATTAAAGTAAGGAAACAAGATCAGCAAGACCAGATACTTATCACAGTTACAAATTAAAAAAAAATAATAATCTTGTCTAGAGAAATAGGCAAGAGTAATCAGCTGAATTTTGAAAAATTATACTGAATAAATAGTTTAAAACATAGGTCAGCAATTGTCATTATTACAATAAAAGTTTCCTAAATATAATTAAAATGAATAAGCATTGCACACAATTCATTAACTTCCTCATCTGGTGAAAGAATTAAGAGGTACAGATTTATGGTGTTTTAAATGCCAAAAATTTTAGACTCTTTGGAAAGGTTACTAGAAGTGTAAGTTGAAATATGTGAAGTGTGCTGTTAAAACAGTTACACAAGGTGTGTGGTTGAAATCATGTGTTAAATTGCAATGACTGAAAATATGATTTAATTATCTGTGAAGGTTTTGCATATACAGAAGGCATTCTGTAGCAGATGGAAAAAGGACTAATGCAGAGGCTGTGTGTGGAACAGAATACCAGCTCAGCTTTCTTGTTGGGGTGTGCGGGTGGATGTGTGGGGGAATATGTTAAATTTATTCCACTAGGCTGTGGATTGATGACAGTGAAAATCTGACACTGGGATCCCAGTGCTCGGTTACACAGAACACTAATTCAGTATCAACTAACCCTTGCCAGTTCAAACTTGTTCAATGTGTGATGTGATAACAGGAAGGTTTGATGTTGAATCAGCTGTTACCAGTACACCATACTCCTCCTAACATTCTACCTTGTATTTTCTGTCTTTTTGCAGCTGGTGTAAAACTTCTTTAACTTCCAGATGCTGTAATGCAATAGAAATGCAGTTATGTGACTACAAGTACATCAAATTCGTATCAGTGTATTATCCATTCATGTATAGGTTTAATATTAATGATCCTAAAACCATATCTGAGGAGCTTCATCAAAATCTAGAGTCAAGAAGAGATATGACAATTAGTGACAATCTATTATAGGTAAAAGCAGTGCATTTCATTGCTCAGTTCCCACTCTTTACTCCTTGAACACTGATTTAAATCTTGTTCTCGATAATGGAAACTGACATTTAATTCTTTTGTTTTATGGAAAGGTGCAATAGTTCAAAACAAATGTTTTCTTGTGCAGACCTGCAAAACATGTTTCCACAAAGTCTTGAAAATACATTTATTACGTATTACATTATATTACATTATATCATATTACATTATATCATATTACATTATATTATATCATATTATATTATAAACATTATATTATATCATATCATACAAAATCACATTATATTATATTATATCACATCATGTTATATTAATTATATTTATTATATCATATTATATCATATCATAGTATTTCACATATATTACATTGTTATGGTATAATATTATTAGCTTTATTTCAGTTAATTTTATTTTATTTTACTTTATATTAAATAGAAATTATTTCACTTTCACTTAAGGTGTATCTGACCATGTTGTACTGTACTTAAGGGAAAAAGTAAAGAAGTATATCAGTAACCAATAACAAGCAGCACTACTATAAAATATAGAATAACTATAAAACAAGTTCTGCATGTCTATGCAGGTTTATTTTAATTTATCATTATCAGATATGATGTTGATATTATAATGAAATTATTGTGTTTTCTTTTCTTTGGAAATATATTATTTAATAAGAGAAACCTTATATTCCATTTTAAGTCCAGGAAAAAAAAAATGCTCCAAGAAAAGCCCATTGTTTCTTTTCAGATGTGTGAATGTATGTGTACACATATGTATGCTTCTACGTGCGTATGTATATATACATGCATTTATTTTCATGGGTTTTATTACTACTTATATTACTTAAAATCCCTGTTAATGGGTTGAAAAGGGCACATGAAAACCTGCAGCAGCATCAGGTAAGAGTACACCTACAGTAAATATCAGAGTAAATTACCTTTTTTATTTAACATTTTGAAAGTAACTCCTGTAAATGAGAAAGTCTACTTACAGCATTACAATCTCTTTGAGGTGGCATTTTCAATAACTTGTGGTAGCTGTCAAAAATATCACAAACAGAAGTTCAAGTTATCTGTACTAGTTCTCTTTTATCTGCCTGAAGTAGGGGAAGACAACATCAAACACAGAAAATTAATAGAATTTTGAGTTGTTTACAGGATATTTCAGTAGTGCCCTCAAATTGGACTAGAAATCTTTATCTTTTGGAAATAACATTTTGATTAATTTTCAGATGAAATCTGGTCCAAAAACTCTTGAAATCTGTGGAATCTTACTTTAGTGTATTTGAATCAGAGCCATATCTGAAAGCATTATTTAAGAAGAAGTAAAAATTAATTTTAAAAAAGTAAGTGGAATTAAAAAAATCATATGAACTAAGAAATACTGCCGTATATTCAAACAGAGTAATACTGAGCAACCAACCAACCCTACTGCATAGTATAAATAGTAATATACTATTATGGAAGTACAGGGGAACACTGAATTTGTAATTCAGGTACAGATAATACAGTAAATTTAAATAGTATCAGCTATATATGTAGCTATGTTCAGATATACTACATTCCTTGTGGTCAGTTCAGGTGTAGTTAGAGCAGTTATGATAAAGAGAAATGGCAAGAAAAACAGTGTAGATATCCTACAGAAATTATGCTTGGTTTTGTCACCTTTGATATATACTGCTGTAAAGTTCAGATTATTGTTCTTTCCTACAGTTTAACTATGGTCTAAAAGTAAAAAGCTTTCAGTAAAACTTTTGGACACATGTATTTTGATATAATATGTTTTAATAGGTGGTTTCTTAAATAAAAAATTATTAGTTAACTGACATAGTGACACTATTATAAAATTTCTGTGAAGGCTGAGTTCACTGAATCAGAGACTTCCCTTTTATTATTTTAGAGGATACTGCCATTGTAACAAAATCATGTCAATAAAAATACCTAAACTACTTCTATGGGATATTACTGGTATCCATAGATACTAAGATGAGTCATTAAATTTTAAAGATAAAGTTTTAAAAATAAAACTTGTAGATTATGCCACATGTAGTTTTACAGGAGGTTTATTGCATTTTTCTATCATTTCCTTTTGACTTAAATGCAGATTTAATTATATACGGAGATAAATACATACCTCTACATTCTGTATTACATATATACGTATTTATATATTACATATATATGCAGGACAACTCTGATAACAGGTAATTAAGTGAAAAGTAAATATCAGCATGCAGCTGAGTAAACTTAAGAAAAAAAGAGTAATCCTGAAAAGCCCCCTGAAACTGGGGAAGGAAATAAAGGACTCTAGTTAGCCATCTGAGTTGGTAATTCACAAGAACATAATAGGAAGTTATTGCTATAGATCAGAATTGCTGTTCTTTCTGGCCTAAAGCCAAATTTAGTAGTAAATTTTACCACAAAACACAAACTGCAGGAAATACAAGTCTGATTTAAGGAAGAAAAATGCTGCTACTCAACCAAAATGGCTTTACAAATTAATTGCAATCTTTATGATCTGAATAAGAAATTTCTATTTTTTAACAAATAATTCTAGAAAATGCGACTACAGGTTCATGATGTTGCCTGATGCCATAAAATATTTAAAATCAATTTCATTTGTCTGCTTCCATTTCTTTAATAATTGACTAGGAATCATTTTCTTGATTTCGGTATGACCCTATTGAGTTAGTAAATCTTCTCTGTAATGAAGCATCATAAAGCTGAAATGGAGAACAAGTGTGTGTTCTAAAGAGCACAGTTACTAGTTTGGGTCCAGAAGTTCTGTAATTCCTTCCCAAAAGCCATGTTCCCAAACTGATAAGGATTTCCCCTCATCAGGACTCCTTTACTTAAATGTAGTGCTGCAGTCACAGCTCAGAGATATTGGCACTGTTTTCCTGTCTGAATCTTGTGCATATTAGCAGTCTCCTAGGCAGATCCACAAAAGACTGTGAACTGAAAGACCAATACATAATCTAAGACAAATTTAGTTATCTTTGCCAATGAAATTCCACAAGGACAAATGACAAGTACTGCACTTGGGAAGAAAGAGCTCCCGTGGAATAAGAGAGGCCGGGACCTATCTAGAAGGGGAGCAGCTCTGTTGAAAAAGACTTGGATGTGCTGGTAGACAGAAAGATGGGCATGAGCCAGCAGTGTGCCCAGGCAGTACAGAAAGCCAAGAGCCTCCTGAGTTGTGCTAACAGAAGAATGGCCAAGAAGTCAAACAAGAGTGATTATACCCCTCTCTTCAGCACTCGTGAGACTGTATCTAGAACCCACTAACAAATTTTGGCCCTCCCAGTTAATCAAAGGCATTGCTTAATTGGAACGGGTTCAGCAGGGAGTCAGCCATGTGGTCAGGAGCTGGAGCACTTGCCCTGTGAGGAGAAGTTGAATGAGCTGTGATTGATCAGACCAGAGAAGTGATGGCTTTGATTCCCTGTGTGATGGTGTTGTCATCAAGACAGTGGAGCCAGGCTGTTCACAGTGCTCGGTGGTGGGAGGACGAGGTACAATAGGCATAAACTGAAATGAAAGAAACTTCTTCTGTGAGAGGACAGTCAAGCAGTGAAACAGGCTGCCCAGAGATGTTGTCAAGTCTCCATCCTAGGTGTTTTTAAGAACCAACTGGATCAAGATCTGAGTAACATGGTCTGACCTGAGAGCTGAGCTCCTGATGTCCCTGGTAAACTGAACTATCCCACGAACCTAAGGTTAGTAATTTTATCACACAGTGAAAAAAAAACCCCAAACCTCTGTGACCTAAGTGTCAGGCAGGAATTATGTGGTTTTTTGGTTTTGTTTTTTTTTTTCATTAAAGACCTTACTTGATGTCTTGGAATAAAAAAAGTTTTGGAGACTACATTTAAAAGTTGATAATCAAAAACTTCACTGAGGTGCTGCTTAGCCTGGGAAGACTCAAATGTAGAACCTTCTTTAAATTGTACAGATATCAACATTCCTGATGCTGTTCACCTACATAACTAGGTCATGGTACAGCAAGAGCATCACTATCCTCCTTACCAGTCTCAAGGTTTCCACCAGGCTAATGTTGACTACTCGTTATGCAGAATGTATACATAAACTAGACTGAAACTGCATTTCCACACACAATACTGAGAATAACCAAGTTTACAAGGAAAAAAGTTACTATAAAACATCAGTTTACAGTAGAGAAGATTGTATGACCAGAAATGTTGTTTGAAAATATCCACTAAATCATTAAATATTACCTTATTTATTTATTTAATTATAAGGTGCAGATAAAAGTCATGTATGGTCTTCAGCAAAATTTCAGATTGAGTACATGTATGTGCAGGAAGAAATTCATGAGATCTTACTCTATTGAGTGGCTCAGAGATCTTACCATTTTACACTGCACTTCATTGCTTTTCAAAAGGTCATGCACAGAAGATATGAAAGCACACAATGTATAGACCTACGAAGTATGTCCACAGGACATTTGCAAAGCCTATGTGTAAGAAGCAGCTACAGAGCTATTTCAAGTTTCTTCAACTGTCAGTTTTAAGTAGGTTTTTGATTCAATGTAAAAAGTATGAGTGAAAGATTTTTCACATCTTATAGAAAAAAATCATGCTAGTGAGTTCTGCATTTGTAGTTTTAGTATATCATTTATCATTTCATTGCTTCTAAATGCAAGAGGTTTGGTTAGGAATTGAATGTGTCAGCAAAATGCTGATGTTTAGGGATTTTAAGATTTTTTTTTTTTTTTTTTCTTTTTAAGGTAAATTAAATATAATGAACAGAATGAAGTCTTTCTGGTAAAAAATGAAAGGTCACCCTGTAGGCTTAAAATTACCTTTCTTTCAGGAACGCATTAGGCTAAAAGTTATAAAATCTTATTAACAGAAAAGGCTTTTCACTGGTAGATGAGTAAAGAATTAACTGTACTAACATTGTGATAATAAAATACAAGATACTGAAATAAGAAAGAAAATATTAGTCAGTAAAGAGGTTCATGGCAGAAATAATTAAACTTCTGAGAGGCTTATTGTACATATCAGTAAAAAGGAGATAAAATGTCTAACTTCTGCAAAGATTTTTCTTATAAAATCAGACTAGTTTCATTTGAAGAAGTGCTGTGTTATGGTAAAGAACAAATATGTGTAAATTTATTCCTTTTACTTAAAAAATCAGATAAAGCTTCTAAAAAAGATTTCTCTTTTTCCACAGGATGAATGGAACACAAATAAAAGCAATACATTCTTTCTACATTACAGGAACCAAGCACTGCCTCAGTAATCTTGGGAATATAGGACAGTTTAATATCCATAATTTTTGTACATATTATCAGATAAAAGTTCTAATTAAGAAAAAAAAGATACATAATCTGGTAATGTTTAGTAAGAAATAAGACAGAGTGATCACCTTTCACTTTAAATGAAATAACTTTTTTTCCCCTGGAATTCATTCTTTATACAAAGGACAAGCACACAAACTCAATAAGATATTCAGATTAAAATTAATATTGTTACATGATTATAAGGTGTCTTACAAGAGTGTTTGATAAATGTATGGGTAATCTAGGGCTGTTATCACTAATTCTTAACAGCAGCTATTTCTAAAATTGTGCCAATTGTGACCGGATACTTTTTTTTTTTTTTCGTATTGTGAAAAGAGATGTGTTTCATATTGAGGTTAGCCAATACCTTCTATTTCTGTCAAAGATGGGACAGATTTACTGTTTCCACTAAAGTTAACCTACCAGGTGAAACTGAGCTACAACTTAATTTGAAATTAGCTGATATGGGGGGTGCGGGGTGGGGTGGGGGGGGGGGGGCGGGGTGTGGGGGAAAGAGAGAGAGAGAAAAAAACCTCACAAAACAAATCAAAACCAGAGTGAGAAAAAAACCCCAAACCCACAACCCAAAACAAACAAAAAAACCCCCAATAAACAACTTTCTTCTGCAGTTTTCCTTAACTCCTAGCTTTTTGTCCAAGGAAAATGGTCTCAGTCATACAAATTCCATTTCTCTTCCAATGTCATTCCACCTTCCTCCACACACTTATGTTTGCACGTAAATTTGAAAACATAGCTAGGTGCATGAGCTGCCTTACTGACTTGTGAATGTTAACACAAATTCACAGATTTTACTGAAAGCTTTCCTAAGCATTTGCAGCAAGGACACCTATGTCCATACAAAAATTAAATGGATAGATTTTTACTTCATCTTCTCCCTGAGTGCTTTGACTTATTGTCTTTAAATAGTAGCTTTCACTGAGCTTTCACCCAAGGAATTAACTCCAAAATTTCTGTATAACTTAGTTTTATAATTATAAAACTAATGGCAAACTAATTTACAAAGTCAAATTCGGGTGACTAGAAATGAAAGGTATTAGTAATTTTACTATGAAGTTTTTAGAATAGTTTATTTCTTTATGTTAATAAATCTATATCTGCTGCTAACTGGAATTCAGATGAGGTAAATTTATACATATCTAGCCCAATTTTTTCCTCTTTGACAAACAAGAACTATTTTGAATAATTTTAAACCTAGAAACCAACCCTCAAGTATTAGACTAAAAATAAAGTCTGTGGAATTTTTATGTTTTATTTTTCTGCCAGCTAAAAATGGCATAGCCTGCTGAATGCATGCACACAGGCTAAACTAATAGATGAGCATCCATCATGTCTTTTGCCTAGAGCAGTGGTTTCCAGCCTTCAGGCTATGCTGAGCCAGATCTGCTCTTCCTTGGGTTTGGAAAAGCCTGGCAGCAATTATGGGATTCTCCTGTGAATACTTATACACAGAAATAAAATTTTTAAATAATTTATATACAGTCAAATCTGAAATCTATTCTACGTTTTCTAAGTGGAAGCCAACTTTTCCTTTTAGATATGCAGCAGCTGAATTTAGGTATAAACTTTTAAAAGGGTTACTGTTAGCATTAACAAATGATTGGTGTCATTATATTCACATTTATGAGCCTGAGATGTGGTATAAATGAATGACATCTTGTAACCTGTGTTAGGTTGTTATTGTGATTTTAAATATGTTCTCCACTTATTCTTTCTCAGTTTTTTTTTGTTTGTTTGTTTCTGATATTTTCCTTCCCATTGCTGAGAACACTTTCCACTTTCGGATTCCATTAAACCAAAAGAAGATAGATGTGCTTTTTATCTCAGAGCATGGATTTTGTCATCACTAAAGGAATCCAGTAGTGTTAAGGAAAATGAGGTACTATCCTTCACTTTTTAAAATTTGACTGAGTTTTGAGTTTCATGTTTTTTCCTTGGACTTTCTTTATGCATGCTCATTGATTTGTTTCTGAAAAGTAGGAAGAGGAAATTAAATGTTTCCCTTTGACTGTGCCTGTTCTTTCTTGGGCATAATTATTTAACACATTACTAAACCTCAAGAGTGGTCCAAGGTCAGCTGAAAAGAAATATACCAAAGTAAGGACTCCTGAAGAAGACCAAGTACCTTGTGAAGCAGAAATTACAGTGGGGACAGGGGTTGCACATTGTTAGTCTCTCAAGTGATTCTGTAGCTCCTGTATGTGGAAACTTGAGTTCATGTGTGGGGTGGGGGAGACAATTCATTACATGTTTGTGAGTTCTGCCTTACCAGCAAATCTTCACAAGTTTTGGACAATGGTTACTTATTATTAAATAAAGATTCTACCTTCTAGGTTTGCAGATACTCTTTGCAACGCAGCTGACTAAAAGCCTATTCTTACTCCTATTGATGCCTACAGCATTTTTCTTTTACTTTGAATGGAAAAGCATTAAAACTCTCATTAAAATGTAGAGACAAATTACAAAGGTTGTGATTAATCGGTAACATAACCCTTTCTTTCTTCATAAAATAACCACAAACAAATTATAATTTATAAGAATTTTTATATAATTTGAAGTTGTTTGCACACATTTTATATTACCATATTTTATCCTATTCACTGTTTGCAAACTTTTGACTGTGTCTTCATTTATATGTTGTTCTTTTTGCAGTAGCAGTTTATGTTTTATGTAGTCTATATGCAAATGAAACTCAGCAAAGGAATGTTTTGGCTCAGAACAGATTTCTGTATATTTTTTCTATGTTGAATTAGGTTTCTTTCAATCTCAAACTGCAAAATTATTATTGACCAGTTCGTCTACATTTCTCTCAATTATGCTGATATTATATTGACTTTAAAGGATGAATCTTGGAGCTGAAAATTAAAGAAATCAGAATAATGCTTCATATACTACTAAATCTATACATAAGGATATACTTTTATTTTATAAATTAATTTATTCTCCTGCTACAAAGTCACAGCCCTTAAACAGGTTGTCAAAAGCTGTTGATAGTTCTGGGGTATTCCAACCAACCTTGTTTCTATAACTGATTTTGAACTGTACAAATATCTGACATGAATGAAAAATAAGCAGTCAGGAATGAAGTTCTAAAGTGCTCTCAGCTGTTTTTCAACTTTCTTTAGAGTCATATTTTAAAACCAAGAAATATATTTATTCAAAACCCTGATAAAAATACACAGTAAAAAACACCAATATGGACATCACATTGTAGACAGAACATCTTTCCTCGGTTGCCATGGTTTTTCTTCTTCCTTACATCCTCTTTTCAAGAAACACTGATTCTGAACTCCAAAATTGTTCAATAGATATTTATCAGTCTAATTAACATTTTCTCAGGCCCAAAATGAAAGTTCTGATTTATATTAGAGAGAGGATCTTCCTGAAAACAATAAACCCAGTAAATGTGTAACAAGCCTGATCTTATATCTTTATTGGTTTTGGCTGGGACAGACTTACTTCTCTTCAAAGTAGCTTGTGTGGTACTATGTTTTGGATTTGCGATGGAAACAGTATTGATAGCACACAAATGTTTCAGGTATTGCTGAAGGGTGTTTGCACAGGGTCAAGGCCTTTCCTACTTCTCACACTGGCCCACCAGTAAGAGAACTGGTGGGCCAAGAAGCTGGGAGAGGACACAGCTGGGATATCTGACCCAAACTGACCAAAGGGACATTCCATACCATTTGACATGCTCCGCAATAAAAGCTGGGGAAAGAAGGATGAAGGGGGCAGGATATGTTGGTGTCATGGTGTCTGTCTTCCCAAGTAACTGTTATGCGTGATGAAGCCCTGCTTTCCTGGCTACATATCTGCCCGCTGATGGGACACAGTGAATTAATCCCTTCTTTTGCTTGATTGTGCATAGAGCTAGTGCTTTACAGATTAAATTGTCTTTATCTCAACCTGTGAGTTGAGATAACACTTTCACCCTTCTGATTCTTTCCCATATCTCATTTTGGCAGAGTGACCGAGCAGCTGTGTGGTGCTTAGCTGACTACTAGGGTTAAACCACAACAGTATCAAGCAGAGAACTGAGTTTTGGTTCAAATATTAAGGTATCATCCCTGACAATGAAGCTATACCTCCTATGGAGAAACAGTGTGTCCATACTTCTTTCTTTCTTCTTTCCCCACCAAAGGAGTTAATAAGGATTCATTTTTTGTTATTTTTGAGAATGAAAATGAGTGTACACTTTGTTTTCATCCTGGAACTGAAATTCTAATTTTGTGGCAGTCCTTGAAAAAAATTTTATATGTAGATTGATATGGCGTTACTATTATAAGAACCTGCTTATTGTCACCAACTTTAATTTATTGTACTCTTATTTTCCACCTTGAATGCCTGTCTTTGGTTGATTTTTCTTTGTGTTTTTCTACTTGATAATGTATGACAATATTTCTTCCTACAGTGCCTAGTCCAAATATTTTTTTTTGGACCTTTGATAAAGACTTATGCTTTGTTCCAAATGCCAGACACAAGGTAAAATACTTATTAAAGATTCGTATTTTTTCCTTCCTTACCCAATGTGGTTTTTTACTTGGTTTTTTTGGGGGGTTTTTGGTTTTGTTTTTAATAGAGAAGACCGTTTCTTATAGAACTGACCTGACCTAAATTACATATTTAATTTCCTAGGGCTAGTAGGAAATGCAAAGGAAAAAAACCAAACAAATAAAGATATAAAAATAATACTTACAAAACTATGTCAGTAGCTGAATTGTATTTAAAAAAATGCTGGTGTTTGCTTACATCTATTGTACAATGGTTATAACAGTCAAGGAGAATGCAAGAAATCTAGGTGAAATTTGTTTGTTTAAAGAAGTGTCAGTCCATATCTCTTAGAATAATATCCTAGCTACAGAGCTACAGCTTGTGCTTGAAACACAGATATGCTACTTATATTTATAGTTCTGTATTTTATACAGAGGCAAGATCACTTAGCATTTAATGTCTAGTGGCATCCTGCCTTCATGGTTTGGTTTCCACATGAGGAGGCTCATCCACCAGATACAAACTAGACTTTTACCTTCCTTTAAGGCAGTGTCTTCTGGCTCCTACCAAATTCAGAATGAAAGAAGGCAAGGGACACATAATCAGGTGAAATTCTGCCCTGTGAAAAGCAACAGCTTCAAAACCTTGTTGAGTTCAGAATTAAAACAAAAGATCTCACTGCAGCAAGGGCAAATATTCCCTGTTTCTGCTGAATCTGTAATCCAGCTTGAGATGGGTGTCAGGATCTCTCACACAGGAGAGAAATGAAATACCACTCTGGTCAGCTGTCTTTTCTAGAAGAATAAATGTTTCCTAAGCTGAACTCCTCCACAGAGATGATAGGAAGAGATAATAATCTGTGTTTTATTCTGTATCCAGCAGTAATTCAAACTGGATTCCTGTACTCATTCTGAAAGCAGTTATTTCTCTCCTTAAAGAGTATCATTGTGATAATGTTGAAAGTTGAAAAAAGGGGTTATGTGCATGACCCTCATCTATTATTCACAGCCAAAATACATGTAGACAGAAATCACATCTACATCTAGAATATAAAAATAATTGTTAATGCAGATTGTAAAATCTTTCTGTTTAGTAGCTAGGATGTGTATGTTCAGTTTATAATGACAGTAATCCTAAACTAACATTAATTCAAGAAATAGAAGTTTCCACAATTTAATTTTCTATATTATGGTACTTACTGATGATGAGTATTGATCTCCTTGGAAGTGCAAAGTGGGATTTCCAGGTTCACAAGGGCTGTAGAGAATATCTCAGATATAATAGGAGCCTCTTAGCTATTAGATAAGAATCTGTAATCTCTAACAGACCTTCTGTTGGCTTTTTGTTTATAAGCTACTCATGTATTTCTCCAGCTGAATCTTTTCAGAACATTCCAAGAGAATTTGCAGACAGAAAGACTGCAATTTTATTTTTGGGCAGAAAACCTGCACATTTAAAACCTTTTATTTTAGTTGGACTACTGGACTTGCGTTCACTAGTTCTTCAGGCAAATGCACTTTTCTGCCTTTAGACCTGCCCAGAATCACACCAAACTTCACAGTTGCGTACATGTTCAGAGAAATGGCTGCAGTGATTCAGCTTCAAGCCTGATTTTACATCTATAAACCTTACATAGATCCATACATCACCTTATGTTTCTGTCTGAATAAAAAGAATACTTTTTTGCCTTTCACTCAATTTTCTAGCTTTCAGTCCTTGTGTGTTTTCTTTTTCTATTTTCATCTAATGTGTAATGCTTTAAAGTATAATTTTATTTTCTCATACATCTGTTTTCAGTTTCACTTTGTCCCTCAGGGTTTTATTTTTCTCTCCACTTTTTCTTATTTTTTACACACCTTTGACAAGTACAGTAGTGGAAGTTTCTTTTTAAGGAATCTTCCAGTCTTGCAACCAATCAAGACAAAAGAAAATCTATATTTTGCAGATCATTTACTCTGCCTACACTGTCTGCACACATAACAAATACAGAAGAAAACATTGCTACTGAGCAAATGGTGAACAGTATAACGCAATGAATCTTACCAAGTACTGACATTTACTAACGTATTACCCTTCCTACTATATTGAACTGTGTACCCAGTTATTTGATTTCATAAGAATATATGGAGACCTGAACACCCAAATTTTTAATAGCATGTATTTAGGAACATAAGAGAACAAATGAGAAAGCTGAATTTTATGGTGACTTTCTAAAATTGGAACCCTGTTGTTGCAGCTATATTTGACATTCATAAAAACATGGAGTGTTTCTAGGAAGAAACTTAATTTGGAATCTGATGCAGAGAGAAATTCAGGGAGCAAGGACTGAATGTCAGGTATAAAATGTTGCTTCAGTAGACCAAAAATCCTTACTACAAAAATAACAAACAAAACCAATTAGCATTTTAATAGCCAGAATAAGGAAAACATATTGCACAAAAAAGAAGGATAAATAATGTCTTTTCCCTGAAAATATAATTGCTCTAAAACAACAGAGTGAATCCAGGATCAATGATATTTCGGACGACTGTGTTGCATTTTGTTTGCCTTACAAAGAAATAATTTATGTATATATTCTTTCAAAGCACTTGTTTTATTACATTAGTTTAATAAAAGTTTTCTGTTTTCTATTTTATTTCTTCAAGCTTGTTTTAGTGTGATCTCTAATATAATCCCTTTAGTAGTCTTCCCTTGGGAGGCTAGCAAGAGGTCACACATTTGTACCATTTAGCTTCCTTTACACAGTTTACAATCTATAAACATTTAATGTCCTGTTGTTTAGTAATTGGTATGTCTTCTTTTATATAGGGGAGGTTTTTTTAAAAGACAGACTTCCTGAATTCTTCACACTTCTGGAGACTTTTGCTAAAAATGTCTACAGTAGGAATACTGCAGAAGCAGTGCCAAGCAGTCACGCTAAGGGGCAGGTCCTTCTGGATAATAATGGGGTCTCTCAGATGCACCCATGAGATCCAGAAGGAACTTCATGTTCCCTTGCTTGTCCTGAGGGTCTGCGGTTGTGATAAACTGACTAAAAGTTCAGGGAAAAGAAGTTGCTTAGAGATTCAAAAAGGACATGTATGATCTCTGCAGCAGGGTATTTTGAAGGACTAAGGCAGAGACAGAAGCAGACACATTTATTTAAAATGCATTTCTAATTTATTTCCTTTTCTTTGCAAAGAACAAAAAAAAAATAGCTTTGTGTTCTGCGTTTCGGATGCTTTTGAGCTCCTCATATTTCTCTTAGAGAAAAAGCACATCCATTTGGAACAGAATTCTCTTCCCTCTCCATGTCCATTCATTTGGCTGCCAGAACAAGGAAAACTCGATTCAGTCAGAGTCTCCTGGAATGCAGCCCAAAGAAAACAATCAAGGTCAAAACTTGGAAGGTAATTAAACAAAATAAGCAAAATTACGTAGTAAGATTGTGATCTTAATAGTATACTTTAAAGAGCTTTTATTCTGTGAAGTTCAGTGTTCCCTTAAAATCATAATGCTTAAATAAGCTCTTATTCCTGTCAAATTACTTACCCAGTTCTCACATAACACCCGTTATTATGGTTAAGCTTGTCTGCTTGTATGTACTGAAAACTGCTTATAAAATATATACTTTTTTTTCGGAAACATTCTTGGGGTAAACAAATTTCAACCAGGTTAATAAGAAAGAAGGTAAAAACATAATGATACTGAGAGAAAAACACTTCTCCATTGTTCCTTCTTCTAAAAAAGAAAAAAATATCAAGAAAATGGAAAGGTGGAAGACTGACATACTGTCTTGTAGCAAATAAATAATGATGCAATCTGAATGCAATAAAACTGCTGCTAAAAATTGATTGCAGGGCATAGTGTTTAAATGCTCTAAAAATTTACAAGAGGGAGAGAAGAAAGAAACATGAAAGATCGAATACAATATACAATTTTGGGGAGAATACAATTGAAAACAAATATATGTTTTCAAATATATACAGTGAACTTAAATATCATTTATTTTAAATCTAAAATAATATTTATAAGGCATAAAGCCACAAATAGTTGTGACTGAAATTAATTTAAGATTTAAATTTTAAAACTGTACTTTAAGTACTAAATTGGCCATCTGGTCCTTTAAAGATAAATGTATTAACTGCATGAATTTGCTTCAAGCTAGTGTGTAATTTAATTTCTATAAGTAAAATGCCATGCAAATGTAGGACAAGGAAGGCTTGTCAAAGCTTCTTTATTTTTAAGTGTGAAGAATGCCAGGGTAAGGAGGTCGGAATTTTTTTGCCAGTATGTTAAACATACCTGTTGTTCTCTTTGAGAAGATCAGTTGTGAAACTCACTGAATTTATTCTGTTTATTACACTGGAAATATATTTTCTCATGTTACCTCTTCTTTACCTTATTTTTTCTGTCTCTGTTTAGCTGAATATTTGAACAATTTGCTTCAAGTTCTATTATGTTTAGGTGTTACCTACCAATGTTCCCCTATGTTGGAACATAAATATTCTTTTATTTTTTTTCTAATTTCAGCAAAGATCCAGAAATAGCTTAAGCAGAAGTACAGTATAATCTTCAGTGAACAGAAATTTTAAGATCTATACTGCATACTTCATTTGTTAATACATTGTTACAGGTCCAGTGGTATGCTTTGACTCGTGACTTTGAAGGTTATTTATTCAGTGTTAGGGCTCAAATTTCTGCTTTTTATGAAGAATATTGGTTTCTGGTCATGAGGGTGTCATGGGGGAATTTAAAGGTGTTGCTCATTGCTCACACTACTGACTGACACAAAATTCCATTACGAAGTGTAACAGGTATAGTGAGGCATAAAATTTACTTATTAGATAGGATGTGAAAAGCAGATGGATAGTAATTTTTATTCTAAGGTTTTTATGCTAAATATGCTTATACTCTGCAATTTCTATTCAACAACACTCACACACTTCATATCCACACCATAGATTCCTACCCCCATGCCACTGGTCCAGTTTAGATGGACCACTTGACATGTCTGGATCTTGGCTGGTGGCCCAGTCTCTACACACAATTCCACTTCTATATTGTGTCAGAAATCCATGCATAAGATGCACTGCACAAGGAGCTACTTTTTCACTGTTTATTGCTTTCTAACTTAGATGGTTGGGATAAGCCACCAATGGCCTTGTTTCTCAGGTTTCCCCAGGCCAATTTCTTTGATTTCTCCATAGTTGTAACCAATTAGTGGCTGCTGCCTGGGTAATTAACACTTTCTGCTCTCCACCTCAAATGTGCTACAAGAATTAAATCAAAGTTAACCATTCGTCTGAACTTTGTTTCCCGTCAATCCTAAACCATTAGAACAGAGCAGATATAGTCCAGAGCTTTGGCGTAAGACATCTTCATAACAATTTTCTGTGCTTTTTTTGTTTTCCCAGTGCATACCAGAACGTAACTGGTAATCTAACTCTTATGAGTTAGAGCTGTGCAGATGTAGGCAAGGTCTCACTTATCTGAATAGTGCTTTTAAGTAGGGTTCAACCCATGACATGGCTGTCAGTATTCACTACCTCTACTTTTATTTGTTGTTCTTTCAAGTGACCCTCAAAAGCTTTGGAAAGTCAATGAGAGAGAAAACTTTCTTGGAAACTCTAAAAAAGTATTCCACAGCAGTTTTGTACAGTGCTTCCAAACTAAACAGCCCCAAATCTGTCAACATCAGTGTAGTAAAACCAGAAAGTATTTAAGGTAGATTGGAAAATAAAGCCTATATGAATTGCAAGTGTATCCTTTCTAATGAACAGAGCAGTTCTTACCTAGAGTCTTAGTGACAAAGACCTTTGGTTTAGGTTGTGTTTATGCTGAATTCTAAGGTCTGCTTCCTTTGACTTTCATTGTCAGTCAGTTTGCAGGTCTGGGGCTTCTAACATCTCTCTGAAGTACAATCATTCACATGTTGAAAATGGTTCATAGATCCTTCATCCTGAACTAGACCACATACCTGAAAAGTATTCCTTCTTTATATTTGTGACCTGGAGAAGAGATTTGCTTTTCAGTAGAGAGAGAGGTATCTTTTTCCTAATGGGAAAGTTTGAAGATGCAACCTGCTGTTACAATTGATAACTAAAGATTACTTTCCTTGGAATCTCAGGCAGCAAAACAGAATGTGGAAACATTTCCTGAACTGTGATGGTTTAGAATACTTGTATTAGCGGAAACATCTTAATCGCATCCTAAACTAAGGATGTCAGATAGTTGGAGTGTCTTCTTCTGTTGTGCCAGGGTGGATACAACATGACAAGTCTAGGCAGCATATCTAAACTTAAGACTATTAAAGTTGCATTAAATTAAACTTAGATAAATATTGCAGAAATTTCTTTGAATTTGCATGGATCCTGGTAGTGCTTTTGAGGACAGTGGAAAACTGATTTTAGAGAATAATAGACCCAGGATGACTAAATGGAAGAAGATGCCTTCCACAAATGTAAGATATTGTGCATCACTGTCGTGGTTTAACCCCAGTCAGCAGCCAAGCACCACACAGCTGCTTGCTTACTCCCCCTCACCCAGGGGGCTGGGGAGGAGAATCTGAAAGGAATGTAAAACTTGAGGGTTGAGATAAGTACAATTTAATAATTTAAACAAAATAAAAATGAAATAATAATAATAATAACAACAAAATTATAATGGAAAAATGGGGGAAAGGATGAAATTCAAAGGGAAAGGAGAAAGGAAAATAAGTGCACAGTACAACTGCTTACGACCCACTGACTGATGTCCAGCCAATCCCCAAGCAACAATCCTCAGACCCCAGCTAACCCGCCTCAAGTTTATATACCAAGTATGATGTCCCATGGTATGGAATATCCCTTTGGCTAGCTCAGGTCAGCTGTCCTGTCTGTGTCCCCTCCCAGTTTCCCATGCCCCTCCACCCCCTCACTGGCAGGACCCGAGAAACCAAAATTCCTTGATTTAGTGTAAACATCACCCAGCAACAACTAAAACCATCAGTGTGTTATCAACATTGTTCTCACATCAGAGCCAAAAACCAGCACTGCACCAGCTACTAAGATGAAGCTACTACTCCATTCCAGCTGAAACCAGGACAAACACATAAATAAGCTTTTTCATAAAATTATACAAACTAATAATCTAGAAAGTTATATGTGGACAGTTAGCATCATTCAGTAATTTGATGGCAGAAGCTCCTTGTTCTTAGCACTTAGTCCTCACAAAACCAACTTGGTTATCTAGCAACTGTGTTTCAGGTTGTAGGTATGGAATTGGACCAAATTAAAGCATAGGAATAAGAGGAGGCAAGAAACATGATGTGGAGGTTCATTAAGAGACAGAAAAGGCAAACCTAAGTGTGGGGTTCTTCTTAGGAAGCAGGAAAAAGTAGGAAGAAGTTGGAGATGTGGAGGGTGTGTCTCAGATAAAACAGACACCAAGCAGTGTGCAGCAATGAAGACTACTTTTCTTTTTCTCATCCAGAGATCAGGATTCTCCTTCTTAGTTATTCAGTAGAAATAAGGCTGCAGAGGTTTACAATACACTCTTGCTTGGATGCAGTAGGTAAATAACGTTGGTAAAAAATGCAGAAGGAAGTCCAGTAAATAGCATGTATGGCACTGAAGAAGAAGACAGAGAAGAATGTTCAGTTTAAACCAGGGGTCCTCAAACTACGGCCCGTGGGCTGGATACGGCCCCCCAGGGTCCTCAATCCAGCCCCCGGTATTTACAGAACCCCCCTGCCGGGGGCTGGGGGGGGAAATCAAGCAGCCGCAGATGACTGCCTGCCACTTCATCTGCACGCCGGCCCCCTGTTTAAAAAGTTTGAGGATCTCTGGTTTAAACATACCACTTATAGTCTCTAGCATTATGCCTAGCTTCAGATGCAGGGAGAAGAAAAATTAAATATCAATTGTTTTACAATTTATGAATACATAAGGCTAAGAAGTTAGTATGAATCCTGTGTTATGATAGCATTGCATACCTAAAATACAAAGAGGGTGAAAAAGGTTCAGGATTTTTGGACTTGTGAGAATGGTTAAACTAGGCTTCAGTTTAACCTTTCTTTAGGTTTACCAAGGCCTGAAAAGAGCTACAATTAAGACTGGTACCAGAAGGTAGTGATGATTTAAGATTTAGTTGTTTTTTAACAAATGTCTCTATTTATGTAAAAAAATAACAATGAGGTTTGGAGAAATCTATTTACATTTATTTATTTTTTTTTAAATCATGTGGATTTATTGGAATTAAAGCTGTGGCCAGAGAGTCACATGTAGGCTGGGCTCTGATAAGAGCTATGGCTAGAGTTTGTATGTTAGGACATCAGGGGATGAATAATGAAGTTTGTTGCTCTTTTCTGCAAGCCCAGTACAGCTTTGATGAAGTCCGTAACAAAACTTACTATATAACTTATCCATTTCTTTACTGTTCAACATATCTGGAATTTACCAAAGTAACAGCAACAGTGTCCACAGAATTTGCGTGGGCAGGTTTGAAAATTAATATTGTAAGAACCATGATAGTGTATTTCAACGGCTAGCAATACTTAGGAAGCTTTTAAGACTGTGTAAAAGTGATGCAGGAGAACATCTGAATGCAGTGAAGACCCAAGCAAACCTTTTACAGACCTAATTTTATGTAATGGGTCAAAACAATCTGAAGTTGGAAATGACTGGACACTGAACTCACGCAAGTGTAGTGTTCCAAACCCTTGGCTGTTTCACAAAAAATGAGGAACAGTTAAAAAATAAATATTAGACACAAGATAGAATTAGACTTCAGGGTCAGGTCCTCAAAGTATGTGGTTCTGAGGATTTTATACAGGTGAACTGAGATTTTGATAATGACCTTATCTTTTCTGCTCTCCTCATGGATCACATTATAGGTGTGACTTCAAGATTTCTTTTTCTATGGGTCTTATGTTTTCCATAGCGGTATTGAGAAATACGCAATAGTGTGTGGTGAAAGAGAAAGCATTCATCTCTAAACCATTCTGAAATAACAAACTACTGCCTGATTGCCTAAAAATGGAGGAAAATTAACTCAGTGATGTCTAGCCAGTTTGTCCTTGTTCAGTATTTGTTGATTTCTAAAAGCTTCCATCTGTAATGTGTCCAACATATAAGTAGATCTGTATCTAGACTATAAAAATGTAAGATCAACAACATGGTAAACTCTATCACAGGCCTGTTACATTTTAATTTATATTGTTATTGATTATCAGTCTACTCTGATGCAGTTTTGTAGCATGTTTCATTTTTATTTTATCTCATATCACAGGGTTATCAGTAAACTGTCTCTGCAAAAAGCACACACTGTGTAACTCTTCAGTAAGATTTCTGCTTTACTTAAGTTTTCTTTTCCTTCATGATTTTCCTTCAGTCATACTGGTTAAAGATACCAGCAATGAGAGGATGTGTATTCATGCCTCCTTTACTAAATGCAGAGGCAATTCTTTACCTTCGTTTTAATCAGAGAGATAGAGTAAGGACAAAGAGACATTGCTTGCTTCAGGGTACATACTTCTGTTAAAAATGCAACTCATCAAAGAGCATAACACATTCAGCCATGGTAGCCAAAGAATCCTTATGCAGGAAGCAGAAGGTATATGTAGAGTTAGATAAAGTAAAAATGGTACAGGAGAAGTGGACAGAGCTTTAGAAGACAGATAAAAACATTCTGATTGTTCAGGACAGATAACATAGTGATTCCTTTCAAGGAGCAAATAAAAAGACAAGAACTGTGTTTCAGAGATGATTCTCTGTACTCTGTGGAGTTTGTCATTCAGACCACAGAGCTCTCAGAACCCACTATAGATTCCTTTTGTCTTGCAGCCAAGATCTTTTCCAAAGTATTTGCTATAGTGTATGTCTAGATGTCCTAGCTGAAGGAAATGAAGCTATGTACACACTTAGAGAAAAGACCCAGAGGAACGCATAAAGACCACAGTGTAAACACAAAAGAATATCCTGAATTGCATGACCACTGCTTCCCATCACTCCTAATTTCATTCTACATCCCAAATTTTAAGTTCTGATAAAATTTTAGTTAAGAAACCTGATGGACTATAATGTTAATTTCATTATTTTAATATAATTTTAAATAAATATATTAATGAAATTAAAAGATCCAAATTAACTATTAAAACTGTATAAAATTAATACACATCAATCTCATACAATAAAATTTGTACAATAATAAATTTTTATGACATTTCTTTAATGTAGAACAAGTAATCACATGTTCTCAGTTTCTCACAATGCAAGAGAGAGAATTTTTACAGGGATTGTGTGTTTCTAAAAGATTTACTTCTATGTTTCTAAACCAACAATATCTACATCATCTTCACAATCTGAAAAAAAATATTTTCTTCTCCTTCCTATTTCTTTTAACCAGAAAACTTAGTCCTAGAGGGTGTGAAGCAACGTCTAAGACCTGGACAAAATTGTACAGTGTATAATGTCTGTAAAATAAAGTTGTGAAGGTGAAAATACAGAAAACAAAACCAAAACAAAAAGTACAGTAAAGGAGTACTGAGATGTCCTGGCTATATTAAGAGAAAGTTCATATTTATGGATTGTATTAGAATAATCCAGTTAAATTTTCTTTTTTAATGTGCCATCATTTTGATCAATGAATAGAAAAAAGGTCCCACAGACCTAAAATAGTGTTGAGGAAAAAAGTTATCATGATTTAATGTCAACTAAGCATTTGGCTTTATACACTGTTTTACCCACACACTTTTTTTTTATATACAATATGTTTAAGAACTATCTTGGGTCAAATTCTCACTTTTGATAAATCAGATTTGACATCAGTAATGTTATATGGATTAGGCATTTGGTAAATGACAGAGTTTGGACTTCAAATATTCACTGAAAGCTCAGATTCTCTCAGTTACAGAATGCCTAACCTGAATTAACTTGTGTACCTATTTCTTCTTTCTAATTTGTCACCTGTAAATAACACTCTTCCGAGACCATAGTATTATGCTTACAAAAGTAATACTTTCACAAATATGTCCCATTTTCTTGTTTGTTCCTATTCCTTTAATGCTCCTATCTTCCCCATGGCTTTTATTAAACTATCTTCCTTATAACTTTTCCCAAAAAAGCTCTTATAATCTTCAGTTCTTGTCTTTCCTCAGTCTTCTTTCCAGGTTTCTGCTTCTTCCTTCCAAATTATCTTTTTTCCATTCTCAAGAAAAATGTCATAATAGCACTTTGCCTTCAAATTTATAGCATATCTGTCCTATCAGATTTTTCATGAGCAATTACACTCTTTCCCAAATAACTCAACACTGCATTCAAGCTAGTGCTACCTTCTGCCCATAGATTTAAAGCCTAGACTAGCCTACTAACCTAGTTCTCAGCTGTTTTGCTAAAAACAGCATGCGTAAGCCCCAACAGTAAGCTTTTTCGCCATGTTTTTTTATATTTTAAGGTTATAGCTTAAATTCAAGATTCAGAGGTTTTTGTTAAAAGAGGGTCTTTTTCCATGCCTCAAAGATTTTCATAATCCTTATAGCATAGTGAGAAAGTACATAAAAAAAAGATTTGTGTCTTCTGAAAGGGGAAGCCTCCAGTTTGCAAAAGAAGCAGTCTTCTGGCTAATGGCGGAAGAGTGAGACAAACACATCTACACTGGGCTTGTGAGACTACTTCTTCCTGCTCCATTCTTTGCAGATTAATTCTCCTGCAGCCAGCCTAAATCCTAAAAAAAAAAGCAGGTAAGAGAAATATAGGGTTCTCACAATGAAATTTCATATAGTTAGTATATCTCTGGTACAGCTATATCTATGGCTTATGTAAATCAATTATAAAGTCATTGTGATCCAATTGCATGTAAATAATTTGTACTTTGTTCAGTCAAATTAAAAGCATTACAGTTGTTACTCTTAGATGAAAAATAAGATCTTGGGATGTCATTACATCAGCAATAGGATCAGAGTTACACTCCAAAGCGTAAAGCTGGAGTGGTGTGGGGCAAGAGAAAATCACACAAGTACATCTGCAGATGGAGGTATTCTTCAGAATCAAAGCCCTAGTGTGAGCAGTCATGAATTTTTGTTGTAAAAGCAGTACTCATCAAACTGTGCTTAGTAAATGTCAATTAATGCTTAGAAATGGTGAACCTCAAAACAAAATCTAAATACCTCTATTTCTAACTTCTTTTAAATATGCATATTAGATGTATTTCTGATGGCATAGGAAACTCTTTGATATAACACTCAACTGTCATAAATCTTTATAAACCAATTAGAACATTATCATACCTGAAGATAATAATGGAACTCCTGACATACTGGTCTTCTCAACCTCATAGAAGAACAAGTTTGCCTAGTGTATGGGAAACCCCCCAAAAAAACAAATAGGATTTTAATTACCTGTACAATTACTATTAATCTCTTTTTACTCTAATGACTACAGACTTAATTTTTTTTTTAAGGGGGTATTTTTTCTCCTCTTCATTATTTCCTTTGTTTCTACAATGAAATAAGCAATATAATTAGATACTGGTTAAAGTTGAGATTCACATAGAAATAGGTCAAGCTAAAATATTTGTATTTCAGTTGAAGTTTACAGGGTATAACACAAACCTCTTTTGTGAATAGTTACTTTTAGTCTGAGCATGAGGGTAAAAAGCAAAGAACATGGAAAATATCTATCAGCTAGTTCTACATAAAAAAGACAGTACCTTCACTAAGTATACACTATTACTAACGTGGTACTACTAAAGTAAAATAAAAATTAGAAAACAGGGAATTAAATTACATATTCATTTAATTCTTTGCTTATAGTGTGAAAATAATAAAGGTGTACTGATCTTTAATAGGTAAGAAAATGTTCTGGAACTCTTGCAGCCAGTCTTTTAGGGATTTCACTTTAAAATAGGCTTACATTAGTGTTCAGTATCTTAAACAAAAAACCAAACTCACAATATTTTGTCTTTTTTTAGTCCAACTTGAATCATAGTTCCTGTGGTGGGCTGATCTTGGCAGGCTGCTAAATGCCCATCCAGCTGCTCTCTCAATACCCCTTGTCAATAGGCTGGGGGGAGAAAATAAAATGAAAAATCTGGTGGGTCAAGACAAAGACACGGAGGTCACTTACCAGTTAATGTCACAAGTAAAACAGTCTTGGCTTGGGGAAAATTATTTTAATTTATTCCCAAAGAACATAAAGTAGGATAGCGGGAAACAAAGACAAAATTAAAACAATAACTTTCCCTCACCACACCCCTTCTTCCCAGGCTCAGCTTCACTCCTTCATTCCCAACTTCTTCCTCACCACTCCAACTGGCACAAAGGGGGAAGGGGAATGGGATTCATGCTCTGTCCATAACAGTGCCTGTCTGCTGCTCCAGTGCAGGGTCTCCACCCAACTGCAGTCCCTTCAGGAAATAGTCAGCTGATATAGCATGGAATTCTCCATGGTCTGCAGTGTGGATATCTTGCTCCAGCGTAGTTCTTTCCATAGGCTTCAGGGGAATATCTGCTCCAGTACTGGGAGCACCTCCTCCCTTTCTTTACTTTCTGACTTTTTTGTTCACAGGGCTGTTTCACGTGCTGACTTTCCTCACTCCTCACTGTTCTCTGGTGTTTTATACATGTTTTCCCAGAGGTGCCACCAGCTTGGCTAAGGGGCTTAGCTGTGCCCTGTGGCAGGTCCAATGGAGCTGGCTGGAACCAGCCAGAGCCAGCACCCAGCCTCTCCTCACAGAGGCTGCCCCTGCAGCCCCTCTGCCAGCACCTCACCACCTTCACACAGTGCAGTTCAACATATCAAACAATGCGCATTCCAACAAGATCTGATCCTTTTTCCTGAAATTTGAACACTTTCATTCCTGTCCAGGAAATTATGCTGACACTGCTGTCCTTTCAAAAGCAAAAGAAAGTGAACTCATCAGTTTTAGACAGCCAAGGTTCATTATTAAATAGGTTATTAAGCAAATAAAAGAGGATAACTAGACAAGCAAAAATTCAAAGTGTATTCCCACTTGAACATTTAGCTTTCCAATCAGGCAAGGCTCAACCTTCCTTATCTGATGTATATTTAGCAATGTTTGAATAAAAAAGATCCTGTATTTGGGACAAAGCACGTACTACAGATTCACCATCAGCTCGAAATTCATTTTCATGATAGCACAAATGAGCCCCTGAATTTGAGGGACAGGTGTATTTGCACTGCCCTGGAATCTGATGAAATCATTGTGAAACATTTTATACAGATAAGCAGTTGTTCTTCAGAAGTGTTTTCTAAATCCACCTGAAAATCAAGTAAAAACTTAAAATTAAATACAGAAGAATATAGTTCCTGTAGGATCAGATAAGTTATTTTGTGTTATTTTGTGGTAGAACTAATGTATAATGTAAGAAATAAATATGGAGAAAAATACACACAGTAAGCTTTTAATTTTATGCTGACAATTTCTAACATGAACTACTGATTTCTCAACTTTCACAGTGAGATTAATGACTTTACTTTTACAGAATTATATTATTGCATGATAGGATATAACTTTATAGCATAACATATTGTACAAAACCCAATGGCATATGTGATCCTGCAGTGCTGTGAGAAAAGCTGATAATAGCATCACAAAAGCTTATTTTCTTTCAGTTTTGGCAATTATACATATTGCGTTTTCCCAGCTAGCTAAAGGGGAGAAAGACCCAGAGCTTACAGCACGCAATGCAAAAGGTGAGTACCTCTACTTCAACATGTGGCTAGTGATTTGAGTAATCTGTTCTTAAGTTACAATTATAATTATACCGGATGAGCACAATGTCAATCCAAAGATGGACAGATGGGTTTTAGCTGGCCTGCTTCTAGAGAATAAAGTAGGATAATTGCTAGTGTTATCAAATATTGACCTGATTGAGAGATGCTTTGTTGTTTGTTTTTTTTTTAACATTTGAGAACAGAAATCTACAAAATCTGATAAACTGCATTACCTCCTATTGTTAGTTTCGTAAGTAAAGAACTATGTATTATATATCCACAATGTTAAACAATAGTTACAGCAACTATTACAGGATTTCTTTGGATATGGGAGTTTATTAAATTTCAGGGACACTGATGGACTCAGTATAGGCTTAATATCTTTGAATTATCTCTCGGTGTCCCTGCTGTTAACAGCAATGATCTTCCACAAAGAGTATCATTCTCAATAATCAGACATTTAGTGCAGCTGATGTACAAATTACTTTTTTTATTTTTTAATTTTTTTTTAGAGGGATAGCTTTTATAGCACTTAATCATCAGTTTGCACAAGAATGATGTCAGGTAGTGCGTGGAAGAGTTAACAACAAAATAGCTGTCCCCTAAATAACTATTAAATCAAAAAAGAAAAGAAACCCATGCCTTGTATTCCTATTGAGTCCCAGTATAAAGGAAATGTTAAAATTTCCAGGCCAAAGAGTAAGGAAATATACTGCTAAGGTTAACTCTGTATACGCATTGTAATGTGATGTTTGGTTATGAGATTCTATTCTTTCTAATTTGCTTATCAGACAAATTAGTTATTTTAGTCCTGTCAGCATGCAACTATATTATTTATTGCATTAGAATATCAATCATATTTCTGAATCAAGACTTGATATTTAAGTCTTGTCTTTTCCTTGTCCTTTAATTGATTGCCTATAGGTACATAATGAGATAGCTGAAGTAAATCAATAGTTGAATATTACCAGGGGTAACCAGGGTCCTATGAATTCCCTTGTCAACAGTTTCTGTTACTTATATTGCAGACAGTTTTAATTTTTCTCATCAAATACCATGGGTGATTTGAATTACTGGTTTGTGGTGAAAAAGCATTTTTAAATTTTCTTTCTTAGATATGGGGGCACTGTTTTAGATATGGAAAGACAAAAGGAACTCCAGTGTCAATAGCTATAAAGTAATAAGGTAGATAAAGGTTGTTTCAGTGTCTCCATTATACCAGGTTACATTTGAGGATTTATAGCTCTGAGCAGATAATTCTCCTTGGATTCCTACGTGGCTGGCTGCACATATCTTTGTGCGAGTAAGCTAAACCACAGAGACTTTCACTGTCCATATGAACTAGATTAAGAAACAATACTGACAATCTGAAAACAGGCTGGGAAAAGAAAATGAATCAATGACTCTCTCAAGAGGCCAAGCAGGTTATAATACCAACAACTATGAGCAGCACAAGTTCACTCTGATAGATAGAATACCAGTGAAGAATCATGATGTGATAGTCCCACATACCAAATTAATACCTAAAAGAGACAATGCTATCAGTTATGGAGTAGAATTTACAACATTTAAGAACACTTGGAATTCATACACTCCAACAGATTTTTATTTTTTTTAAAAAAGAAGTTAGAATTATTTTGTGGATGAAAAGAACTTTTTTTTTTTCCTGTGGAATTGACTGAAATTAATCTAAGATGAATAAGAAACTGAATCATTGCAGCTGAATTCAGACTTTAATTTGCTTGCAGAAAATATTAAGGTATAGAAGATAAGAATAAAATAATAATAAACCAGTTCAGTACCTGTGTAACAGTAGTACCTGAACAATTTGTAGAACTTATCTTCCTAAAAATAATATATTATCAATTATATGAGAAGTATCAATTTTAGCCATCAAAATAAATCAATATTAATAGGCACAGAATCATAGACATTAAGACCTCCAAAGATCCTTTCCATTCAACTAGACCAACTGTCTGTTTAAAGCTGTGACTAAAACTTAATTAGTTAAGCCATGGCTTTAACTAGCCAAATCTTGAAAAAACACAAGGAATGCTGACTACATCACCAACATTATCACAGAATGCCTTAAGACAGTCAAATATGATGGGCTTTTTGCTCATCCATGTTAACTGTTCTTGACTACCTCCTTGCCTTTACAATGCTTGCAATTTTTGTAACCAGCATTCTTCATCATCCGATCTGTTCTGCTGTATTTGATTTGTTCCTGTATCTGATACCTTATTTTTGCATTTTGTTAAAAAAAACCATAATAAACAAACAAAAGCCAGGTGAAACTATCAGCTATGTTGTATACTTTTCTGATTATTTTCCTTACAAAAAGAGATACTTACGAAATAGGAATGATTCTCCAGGTTATGTTACTTTTCTTTATTGTGCATATTCCTGCTTAGCCTTGGTGAAACTATATTTTCTATGGACACATTGATATGCCCAGAATTTTGTATCATTATCAGTTTGGAATATTTGTTTCTCATAAAGGGAAACTATTCCTCTATTTTTTTAAGTTTAGCAACCATTTTTCCTTTGCTTACTCATGCCACTATGCTTGGCCAAACCCTCTTATGGCATGCTAAGCAGTGCCTTCATCTACTTAATATTTTACCTTTAAAATAAATGTTAAGTATTGTTTGATACTTTTTACATTTAAAAAGAAATTATGGGTGAATCTGCTAAATGCTCTTAGAATCCTTTTTCTCAAGTGTTACTACAACGGTAGGTTGCTAAATAAAAAATGCATTTATCTTCTGATGAAATAGTATTACAATATGGTATAATAGAAAAATATTCTTAGTTACAAAATTTCTATCTAGAAGAAGAGTAAAAAACACATCATCATGTTTATTAACATATATGGTCTTGCCTAAAACAAATAGCATGGACATAAGCAAAACAAATTCTCTTCTATGAATGTCTTAAATATATATATGTAATATTTTCCAAATTGTCAAAAAATCTTGGAATTCTGCATTTTTCTGAAAAGAACAGAAGATACATAAAAAAAAATAAACCTAGAAATTTCAATTAGTAATGATTCAGCAATGCACAACTTACAAACCAGAGGTCTAAGAAAAGCTTGGCTTATAACTTTGATTACTCTGTTGTTAGAGGTAGATTAATCATAAAGAACCAAGTAGAGCAACAGAACCAAAAGATACTACAGAATATTTTAGTCAGAATACAATGAAATAACAGATAAAACTTAAAATTGTTCTCAACTTTCCTATATAGTTAGGCAATTGTCAAGCACAAAAAGTACAAGGAACAATCAAAGTATAGGAAACACGGACAAACACTATGAAAAGGAAAGCAGTAATAATAACTAGATAAGTAAAGGAAAAGGAATTAATATTGAAAAATCAGTCTCATGATATATCCAATAAAAATCACAAATGAGTGATGTGAAAATGCAAAAGTTTATACTAAAAGGGTTTGGTAGTTGAGGAAGTGCAAATAAATGTTTAAAATACCAACACATGACATGAAGGCAGAAGGATAACAAACAGTGCGGTTTAACCCTGGCTCGCAGCTAAGCACCACACAGCCACTTTCTCACTGTCACACGGCAGGATGGGAGAGAAAATCAGAAGGGTAAATGTGAGAAACCTCATGGATTCAGATAAAGACAGTTTAATACGTAAAGGAAAATCTGGCTGTGCAAACAAAGCAAAAGAAAGAATTCACTCACTATTTCCTATCATCTGGCAGATAGATGTTCAGCCATCCCCAGGAAAGCCGGGCTTAATCACACGTAATGGTTACTTGGGAAGGCAGACACCATAATTCAAAACATCTTTCCCCAGATTTTATTGCTGAGCACGATGTCATGTAGTATGGTATATCCCTTTGGTCAGTTGGTGTCAGCTGTCCCAGCTGTATCCCTTCCCAACATCTTGCCCACCTCCAGCCTGCTTGCTGGTGGGGCAGTGTGAGAAGTAGAAAGGGCCTTGACCCTGTGTAAGCACTTTTCAGCAATAATTAAAACATTGGTGTGTTAGCAACACTGTTTTCATCACAAATCCAAAACAGTACCACACAAGGTATTGCGAGGAAAAATTACTCTATTCCAGCTAAACCCAGTAAAAGTATAAAAATGAAATACACAGAAGCGTACAAAGTGGGAGTAAATACACTGACAACAATTCCAAGTTTATAAAATTACTTTTTTTTTTTTTTTCTGAAGGCTGAGTTGGTGGTAAAAGAGACTATTTTTCAAGAAATTCAAAAACTAAATAGACAAAATTGTGGATATGTAAGACCATGTGAAGATTAATGGATTTACCTGAGTATTACAATTTGGACTTACAAAAATGCAGGAAAAGCATCTAGAAAGCATTAAACACAGTATTTTGTTTTAATAATGAGTGAATGTTTTAGGGTCTTGGTTTGTTTGTTTGGGGGGTTCTACTTACTTTTAGAATTTCCAAATTATTTCTTTGAAAGCAGGCTCTGTAAAAGAGCAGTACTTTGCTTTCTCTGCAACTCCAAGAATTTGAGGTTTCTCTGATGCATATTTTAGGATAAAAAATTGCTGACACACAGATAAAGGCATTAGAATATTAAAATGTAATATATAGTTAACATAAAAATTAAAAAATACAGTAACAAAAATATCTGAGGAATGTTATGAATGTGCCTAGCTGTTACATTAGAGATAAACATTGTAACTGAAAATGAACCAGAAACCTCTGTAATTAGGATCTATCCATTTACAGTTAGCTGCTGATTCTGTACACGCTGTTACTGCTTGAGGGTTGTCATTCATCATGTTATTTTATAGGTAATAATGTCTTCTGTCCTTTTGTATTTGTATGTTAGTTCTATTCATTATTATTGAATATTGGCTTTTGTGTAAACCTAATTTAATTATAGGAGGGGTTTATTCTTTTCTCCTGGTGTCAGATCCTTGGACGTATGTACATCAAAGGACTTGCTTTATTTTCCTCATGACTTGTTGTTAATAAAAGGTAGGCTTTGAGACTTAATTGAATAATAGTTCTACATGTTTTCACACCTCACTTTCTAAAAACAAAGGAAGAAAGCTTTCTTCAGGAACTGATGTGATTCACTGCCAAAGCAGCAGCTAAATACTCAGAAGTCAAGAGGAACACATTTTGGAGTTTGGTATAGGTTCATTGTGTGCCAGACAGATTTAAGGAGTAGGAAAAGAGGACTTCTCCAGTAAGTTTTTCAACCTAGGTAGGAATATTGCTCGGTGTGATTCTACCTAAGATATTATGCCCCTGTTACTCTTCCCACGCATTGCTGTGATAGCCCTTGAAATGTTACCTGCTCTACCTCTCAACTCTTGCTTCTTTATGGTCAAGACCTTGCTCACAGACTGAAACATACTCCATTGAGGAAACACAAGTAACACATTGTAGTTGATTAGTTTCCCATTTAGTATTTACCTGCACAACAATTACAGTAATGTAGTGCTATGTAAACCAGCCCAAACTAGACCTAAACAACCTCTGTTAGCTGCAGGGAGAATCTAATCTCAGATATACATCTTTCAGTACAAACTCATTTATTCTGGATGACATTTAATGCCATTATCAATTAGGTATCCATGCTTGAAATAACTTAGTTACTTCTTGATTGCCAGGAAGTACTGTTGTGACATGTACATCCTTTCTAAAGTGTTGCATATCTAGATTAGTACTAGCAAGACCATCAAGGCACTTTTGGGTATTTAGGATGTACTACATAGTCTTTAAAATTTACAGAACTCATAAGAATATGATCATTGTACCTTGTAAATTATGGACACTCCTAAAAAAGTTGTTTGTAATTTTCACTGATGACATTCTATGACTTCTAAAACAGTGGTCAGAGCCACCAGTTTGCTCGTAGTCTGAGGACATTTTTGTCTGTTCACCTCTAAATAACCATAATATTTCAAATAACTTTCAAATAACTGAGAAAAATATATAATTTTCCAAATTATACGGCAATTTATACTAGAATTAATTATAACTGGAACACTTATAGAACACCTAGTTCTTCCATTACTGTCCTTCAATTCTTTGGCTACATTCTGCACTAACAAAATAGTGATTGGCTGGTTTTTTAGCTGTGATCAAACACAATTACTAAAGAAATACCTTGTGCACACAGTTTCAAGCTCTGACAATGAAGGAAAAAATCATTAGGTCAGATTTTCTTTTTACTGCAGCAAAAAAAGTACATATGTTGAAATTTTTTATCCTAGGGTATAAAAATGAAGTTATTCTGCCATCTCTTTTCTATCTTAATATGGTTAGATGAGCTACCTTAAACAAGAAGCTACTCCTAGTGATAGGGAAAAAAATATTGTATGTCCTTTCCATTTTGTTAGGCAGTACTATTTCTTTTTCCTACTTTATAAGAAAGGATTGTACAAAAAGAAACCATACTTCTTCCAATAGTAAGGCTTCATTCTGTACATATTTTCACCTTGTTTGTGTTGGCTATGTATAAGCAATCTTCATGATGCATTGATGTTTCATTTTACTTATCTTCCCAACGTTTCTGTAAAACAATACTATCTCTGCTATACAAATGCACAGAAAGACAAAGGACAACCTTCACAGGAGACCTGGGGAGCCTAAACAAACATAGAATCAGAATTATTTGGGTTGGATGGGACCTTCGAAGATCATCTAGTCCAGGCCCACTGCCAAAGGCAGGGACGCCTTTCACTAAATCATGTTGCTTAAAGCCCCATCCAACCTGACATTGAACACTTTCAGGGCTGGAGCATCCACAACTTTGGGAAATCTGGTCCAGCATCTCACCACCCTCTCTCACAGTAAAGAATTTGTTTCTTATATTAAATTGATATTTACCCTTTTTCAGTTTAAAACAGTTGCCCTTTTTTCTGTCACTACAGGCCATGATAAAGAGCCTTTCTCAGCCTTTCTTACAAGCTCCCTTCAAGTATCGAAAGGCCGCAGTAAGGTCTCACCAAAGCCTTCTCTCCTCCAGGCTGAATAATCCCAACTCTCTCAGCCTTTGTTCACAGGATAGGTGCTCCAGTCCTGTGGTCACTAGGGCTCAATGATCTGTATTCAGCACTGGTGAGACCACACCTTGAATAGTGTGGTCAGTTTGGGGAATTGGTGTTGTTCAGTCTGAGGATGAGTGTGGGTGAGGGGGCATCCACAACTTCTCTGGGCAGCCTCTTCCAGTGTCTCATCACTCTCTCTCACAGTAAAGAATTTATTCCTAATATCTCTGCTAAATCTGCCCTCTTTCAATTTAAAACAGTTGCCCCTTGTCCTGTCACTACACTCCCTGATAAGAAGCCCTTCCCCATCAACCACACCGCTCAGCTTGGTTTCATCTGCAAACTTGCTGAAGATGCACCCCTTCCCACTGTTTATGTGCCTGACAGAGATGTTAACATTGACAGGCTTGAGAGCTGGTCCCGTGCTAACCTCATGAAGTTAAACAAAGCCAAGTGCAAGGTCCTGCACGTGGGTTGGGGCAATCCCAAGCACGAATACAGGCTGGGCAGAGAGTGGATTGAGAGCAGTCTTGAGGAGAAAATCTGGGAGCTGAAATAGTAAATAAGAAAACGCCTTAACACTAATGTAGCATTAAGAAGCAGGCTGCATTTATTGCAGTGCTGGGTGCACAGAGGATCACTTAACGTGTATGTTGTATGTTTCATTCAAGCGAAATTATATAGTCCACACATATGTTTATGCATTACATTTCTCAGAAAAAAAAATACATATTCATTCAATAAGTGGTACGTAAACCTCCGTTTACTTCCCTTATATGGAGAGTCCAAGTTTGTTTCTTAGTTACCTATACAATGGTCTCCTCAGCTACTGTACAGTCACCTCACTGACCGTAAATTTTAGATGCCTCTTTCCCTCTTGGCATAAAATTACACAACTAAGGTTGGTTAGCAATCTCTCCATAGTTACTATGCTGAAACAAACGATATAGTTGCAAAGTTAAACCACACTATAATACATGGTAAGAGGTAGGTAAGGAGCTCAACATGACCTGACAATGTGCACTTCTAGCCCAGAAAACCAATCATATCCTGGGCTGCATCAAAAGAAGCATGACTGCTTCATTCAGCTCACAGCAGGTTGAGGGAGCAGAATCTCTCCCTCTACTCTGCTCTGGTGAGATCCCACCTAGAGTACTGCTTTCAGGTTTGGGGTCCCCAACATAACAAAGGCATGGACTTGTTGGAGCAATTTCATAGGAGGGCCACAAAGATAATTATAGTGCTGGAGCACCTCTCCGATGGAGACAGGCTGAGACAGTTGGGCCTCTTCAGCCTGGAGAAGAGAAGGCTCCAGGGAGACCTTATACCAGCCTTTCAGTACCTAAAGGGGCTCTACAAGAAAGCTGGAGAGGGCCTTTTTGCAAGGGCATGTAGTGATAGGACAAGGGATAATGGTCTTAAGCTGCAGATGTTAGGAAGAAATTCTTCACTGTGAGGGTGGTGAAGCGCTGGAACAGGTTGCCCAGAGAAGCTGTGGATGCTCCATCTCTGGAAGTGTTCAAGGCCAGATTGGCTGGGGCTTTGAACAACCTGGTCTAGTGCAAGGGGTCCCTGCCTATGGCAGGGGTTTGAACTGGATGACTTTTAAGGCCCCTTCCAACTCAAACCACTGTATCATTCTATGGTTCTGAATAATACTGGTCCCAGTACGGACCCCTGAGGGACACCACTTGTCACTGGTCTCCACTTGGACATCAAGCTGTTGACCGCAACTGCTCAAGTACAACCATTCAGCCAATTCCTTATCCACTGAGTAGTTCATCTGTCAAATCCATGTCTCTCCAGTTTAGAAACAAGGATGTCATATGGGACTGTGTCAAATGTTTTGCACAAGTCCAAGTAGATGATGTCAGTTGCTCCTCACTTATCCATCAATAGTGTAATCCTGCTATAGAAGGCCACCACATTTGTGAGGCCAAATTTGCCCTTAGCAAGACCATGTTTGTCAACAATCACCTCCTTACTTTATATGTGTCTTAGCATAGTTTCCAGGAGGATCTGCTCCAAGATCTTGCCAGGCACAGAGGTGAGACTGACCAGCCCATAGGTCCCCAGGTCTTCCTTTTTTACCTTTTTAAAAATGGGGGTTATTTTTCCTACTTGGCTACTTGCTTGAAGAGTTCCTCCAGCTAGGCATGTTTGCACCCATAACATCCACCTGTCCCTTTGGACCCTAGAAGGACTTCCAGGTCCTGGATTTCCATGCAACTCTGGGTCTGGGCAGCACCTTCATTTCTTCAGAGGTTAGTCTGGGTGTAGGCGTTCACCTAGGGAGGTTTTCTCTCTTCTACCTTGGTTTCAGGCAGAGCTATGCAGTTGTGGCAGGTGGACACTGTTTTGTTACAGCAGGAGGCTGCCTTCATTTAGCTCTCAGAAGAAAACGGCCAAGTTTCCAAAGGTTATTCTAAACTGCCATCCAGGGTGCAACCTTGACTGTGTGCTATGGCAGGCTCACCAGCACTCCAAGGGGCTGCCTTTGTAAGGTGTGGGGTCTGGCTGCAGCTGCTCCTGGCCCTGCCCAAGCCTCACCAGCCTCTTCCAACAGCAGGCAGCTGCTGGTGGCTCTCTCTGTGACTCTGGAGGAGGTTTCCCTAGTTCAGGAATCTGCCCTGTACACTGCCATCCTCCTCTCTGCTATGGAATGTGCCAGCGCTGAGCTGATGGCCTTCACATGTGACTGCTAGTAGCAGTTACACTGAATTTAAATCTCCTGTTTAAGCCTGTAAAATTCTTTAAGTTGTCTTGATACTGCTTATGTAAATTAACTCTCATTGATTTTGATAATATTGTGGTTATAGCTGTTTAGCAGTTGTGAAAGTGATTGACCACATCTGGTCAACACAGCAGTTTAAGAAAGGCTAACACTGTTTGGGCTGGACACTGTGGTAAAGATCACACAAGAGTTTGAAAGGCAGCTTAAAATAATGGTAGTCCTCTAAGTGTTCCTTGTTAGATAATAAAGATTTTATACAGTAACATACATACTGGGTAGGTGATTGTATGCAAAGATATGAAACAATTTGACAACTCTTCTGAAAAAAATAATTAAGCAAATTTTGAAAATGCTTCCCAGGTAATTTCCAAAATAATTTATGTTTCCAAAATAATTTATGAAATAAGTTATTCCTCATGAATATTTATCTTACACATTATTATATTTGAATTTGTTCTTTATTTTAACTATGGATAAATAGACAAAGTTTCAAAAGCAAACCTCAAAATTAACCGATGTTATTTATTCACAGTCTTTTAAATATTTTTTTCTGTGTTAGCTCAGCTCTGTTCCTGAGCACTCATTTGCAAAACACTGGACTCTCTGAAGTGATGGCTTTCTGTTTATACTTATTGCTGTTCCTAATGTTTCTTTTGCGACAATGCATTTATCTCTTCCCTTCACTCTATGTGCAAAATTAGAATATTAATAATAATGTTTCCATATATACACAAATTCTTGGAGGCTGTTTACACTTCTGTTGGTGAAGTACTTTAAGATTTGGAAAAACTCATTTTCTTACTCCAGAAAACATGAAAATTAGTATGATGTATGTAATGCTTTTCTATTTTAGCACTGGAATTATAGAAAAAATATTGAAAAAAAAGAGAAAAAAAAAAAAAAAAGAGTTGCATGCCCTTCATCTTTAGTCAGGAAAGAGAAATAACTGTTGTCTATTTAAACTTTGTTGTACAGGAGTTAATCTCTCACACAATATGAACGACATGAATGTGTTTGGTTTGTGATGATCAAATGTAAATCTTTCAAAATATTTATTTTCCAGAAAATTATTGTAACGTTGGTTGTGCTAATCTGTTTAATTTTAAAATTAATTTATCCAAGAAAATGCTAGTTTTAGCAACAGATTTCATTAATGTCTTCAGTAAATTTGCATCTTATTTTTGATTCATTGAAATAGTGGCCTTTTTCTGCTTCAGAAATGAATCAGGATAAAAGGAAAAATAAAAATTAGGTAAATATTTTGCATATTTTAAAAACTTCTTGTGATTGATTGACCAGCCAGCAACTAAATACCCACAAGCAAACAGAGTTGAGGAGATAATCAAAACAGCAAGGGCAAGAAAAACTCATGCATCAAGGTAAAGACAAATTAAGAAGTGAAGGGAAGAAAAATCAGTAAACCAAGTCGTGGCCAGCCAGTCTCCAAACAATAGCTACCTTTCAAAACTATCCCTGCAGTTTTATTGCTAAGCATGATGTTATATAGCATGGAATGGCATATAATGTTCAATTTGGTCAATTTGGGTCAGCTTTCCTGGCTGTATCCCTTTTCAAATTCTTGCCCATCCCCAGTCTACTTGTTGGGGTGGCAGAGTGTGAAACAGAAAAGGTCTTGATGCTGTGCAAGTGCTGCTCAGCAATAGATAAAACATTGGTGTGTTAGCAATACAGTTTTGGTCTGAAATCTAAAACAGAGCACCATATGAGAGCTTCTGTGACAAAAATTATTTCCATCCCAGCAAGACCCAGTACATTTTTAGAAAGTGTTTTGTCTTGGTAAGTCCTGCCAACAGCAAAAAATGCTTTCTCTAGACTTTCTTTTTCATACAAGTATAGGGATAGGTACATCTACTTCATTTAAAGCTACCTTATGATTTCATATATATGAAATACAGATTTCACTTCCAAAATACTGATTTCAGCATCTCAATCAAAAAGGAATATCAATGTTTAGCAAGTATGTTTGTTGGCAGGGAGGGAGCAGGGAGAAAAAAATAAGAATGATTTTAAGAAAACAATAATGGAGGTAGGATACAAAAGGTTTCAGCCTTGATGACAAACTGCACAGACAGATGTACACTTGGAAGGTAGGAACCAGCAACAGCAGAATTATTCACCATCTTCCTGCAACTTGTTAAGACCTAAAAAGGCCACACTTCAGTCTTCCTAATTCTGCCATTTGCTTGTGTTTGCAGTACCTTGCTGATTTCATTGGTTGGGAAAAGGGGGGAGAAGTAAATATTGATACTATTGTACCAGCGGCTGTAGTGGGTTGTTGTACAAATGTGAATTACACTTAGAAAATCTCAGCCTCACTGCATAATAAAGGTTAAATATTTCTTGAATTTCTTGATTCATACTGGAAGCATACTTGTTTCCAGTATGAATATTCATCAAAAAGATCCTCTTTAAATTTCAAGGACCCAGTATCTACAAGTATAAACTTGATGGTTGTCTGATAGTTATTCTTTGACCACTGCTGACTTCTTCCAGCCACAGATACTGCTATGGTCTGGTAATCCTCTTCACAAATAACCAGAATGAGGCCCAAACAGAACCAGTAATTATCACCTACTCAAACCTGTTTACAATTGTTTAGTCTGTATGCATATAATGAAATTCCCCTCGCATTACATCCACTTGCAGCTCTCCCAGTTCTGCTATGCCACTCCTCAATTTTTGGTCTCAGAGAAAAGTGTGAACACAGCTACTCAGCTTTAAGATTACTGCTCCCTATTGCATGAAAAACAGCAACTAGCTTTGAATATTAATCTACAGGAGGGGAAAAAATGAATGGAGGAAATATAATACTCTAGTTTGCATCTTTTAAACCTCCCTGGTTAAAAAATTTCACTAGGTGCGAAAGAATTATGTTCCACAAAGAGGTTTTGAGGAACATTGTAAAATGTATAAATTCCACAGTTTTCAAATCTGCCTTTCTAAAATGCAGGATACAACCCCTGATCCCCTGGCTAGTGTTTTGAACTCCCTGCTGTGACTGTATGGATTAATTCCACTTCATGTAACAGTACTGCATGATTCTACCTGAACACAATGAGCATACCACTGATGTGGAAAGAGGTATGAAATTTAAGTTAAGATTGATAATTTAGGATGAAAGTTTGCCCTGTAGTTATAGTGCAGTGTATGTGGGTATCCAGCACACCTTGTCATAAACCTCCTCCATGGTCCAGGAACTCCCAGAAAGATTTCTGCATAAATGAAACAATGGACTCATGTGAGATAACAGATTAACTTGAGAGGTGACAGAATGAACTTAAGCTTCACCACAAAGCATTTGACTACCTGTTGCAGGAGTTCTCCAGTTGGACATTTAAGACAGTCCAAATTTCCCAGATCAGTCCCTGATGTACCAATTCGTTGCCACCATTTGTATGCTTAAATAAGAAAAATAAGCTGGTTGGAGAATTTGTCCATCCCAGTGATTATCCTAGGCGGTTGCCTCTGCAGAACTGACCAAGGAGTATATCAGTAAGTTGCCTGTAAATAGTCAACAGAAAATGTTCCTTCGATTGTAGAACTGGTCACCTCAGACAGTCTTTTTATATATAGTTAGGAGGTGTTTTTTATGTAGTGAAAGACAATCTATATTAATGGATCATGCATGTGCTGGGGTGGTGACCTAGGAGCACGGGTCAGGTGACTAAGAATTCAGCAGAAGAACAGCTCAGGGAGTTTCATCCAATTCGGCTAATGATGCAGTTTTAAGGACCTTCGTAATACAGGCTCATATCACCACCCAGCCAGCCACTGACACTCCTGTTAGAGAGATTTGATTCCACTTGTGAGCATTAATTTATGAAAAAGATCCAAATAAATGAATTATTTTAACAAATATCCTGTGTAACCCTTAACCTGAGGTGCTGGCCAGCCAATAATATGATTTTTTTTTTGCTTATGGTTTGATCTAAAAACTTTTGTATGCATCTTTCATTTTAGAAGATGAGAGCTTCTCTTGAAAATATATGAACTCAGTGATTATTTGTGATCATGAAAGAGATGAGTCCCAGAGGGACAATGTGTTATTGGAAAGCAAATAACATTCTTACAAAATGTAGAGAGCCACACCATCAGCAGGTAGATACTCTCATCAAATGAAGTTAAGTGATAATTTGCACTAGCTAAAGATATAATATGTTGCATATAAAAATACAGGGTTTAGCTTTTAAAATAATTGCTTTTCATTAATTTAATTTTTACTTTAATTATTAGTTTTAAAGCAATTTCATAGCAGATACTAAGTAATTCTGGAAGCTTACTGTTTTAAAAGGAATGTAAACTTGATGTAAACAAGATATGATTTATTTTTGTATTTGTAACCCTGGTTTTAGATTTTACCTGTTGTCCCGTATAGATGTAATTTTACATTCCTCAACTTAAAATTTGATTGTATGAAATTTAGGATTTTAAAAAAAAAAAAAAAAAGGAGTAAGAAAATGTTCCAATTCAAATGTAAGGCTAAAATAGAATATCTTGTTCAAAAGAATGTCATACCATTCTAACATCAATGCAAAATACCAAGTCAAATTAGAATCAGTAATGGAATCATTCTGTAATATACAGAGTGATGATTTGAAGTTAAATACATAAAAGTAATGTATAGTAAAGGAAGTAACCTTTTCTTGCCCTTTTTATTTCTTCTACAAGGCTAGAACAACTGGGAATAGAACTGTAGAGCTAAGGAAACTTCAGAAAATTCTGTTCTTAATGACACTTGAAGTTTGATGTTGAAGTACCTATAAATTCTCCTTTTGAACAACAGACACCCTGCCTTTCTGAGAAGATGGAATATTCCACACCATATTCTAAATGTATTCATTTATTAAAAAGAATTAAATAGAGTGTCATGAGAGATGCTGATATACTGTATAAGACAAAGGTCTAACATTCAGAATGTCGACATTCTAACCTAGACTTTTACAGGACTTAATCCTGTTGTAGGTTTCTCAGTTTCTACAGATGTTACATGAAAGTAACTCACAGAAATCTCTTAAATTAATGTTTTGGAGATACTCAAATACCATGCTATCTGGGGGCATTGATGCTTACTTGTATGGAAATGAAAGAAATATTTCTTAAAGCTAACAGTCATAAGAAAAAAGAAAAAAGAAAAAAAAAAAAAAAAAGGACTTAACTCATCAAACAGCCTTATTGCTATCATTCTTGGCTCTTTAGTATCTAAAGGTCTTTCCTCTGCTTCTAAGTTTGAATTCCTTATTTTGCAGTCAGAAGACAATTTAGGAACCTCAGGAAAGAATCCATATAATCTGTGACCTGTCTAGATTAACGTAAGAAAATCTAGTGTGATAAAATTTGTCTTAAATTTTTACTCTCTTCTAGAGAGTGAGTCTAAGAGCTAGAATATTTGAATTTCAGTGTGTAATTTTTTCTGAATCATAAGAAAGTTTCTTTTTCAATGCACGTAAATGTTCTGGTAATAATGAAAGAAAGGAAGGAAACAAGGAAAGGAAAAATATAAATGAAAAGCAACTGAAAGAGATGATGGCTGCATTTAGCAGGGATTTTATTCAATGCAGATTAGCAGCACCTAACCAATACCTATTATGGCTTATAAATGTAGATGTTTCATTCTAAAAAAGGACTGAAAATTTCCAGATAAATAATTTCTCACAGTTTGGCTTAGAGAATACCTATCACTTTACCTTTCCCTTTAAATAGCCTACAGTTAATAGGAATACATATTTCCTTTGAGCAAATGAAAGTAAATTCATGGCTAGTTTTTGTCAGTTGTTTTAAAAGAAAAATACAGATGATCATAGAAATGTACTTCAAAATGCAGTTTAAATGAGATATTCAAATTTTTTCCTCGTCCTCTTTCTACCTCTTTACCTGAAATGAACCACAATAGATCTGATCAATGACAAAGGTATTTTTAAAATACCGCACTCAAAGTTATGTGCAATATTCTTATTTGTAGAGGAAGAAATATAGTGGAGCTCTGCACTACAGCTGGGTATCTTCGGTGTCATTGGAAAAGCAAGGTACTACCACTATATTATTAAAATGTAATCTCAGAACTCATCTTACTTATGCTGTTAAAACTGGGTAACATAGAATTCACTTTTCTGGTTCTTCCCTGAATTACATCAAGCAGTCTGTGACCAGAGCAATTCCAGTTTACAATCACTACTAGAATCTATGAAATGTGACACTGCTGTCCCAAATTAAAAAATTAAAGACAATGCAGAAGGAAAGGCAAAAGTAAAAAAAAAAAAGAAAAAAAAAAAAAAGAGAAAAAAAAAGAAAAAAGTGTAGTTCCAGGAAAACAAAACACACTAAATCAGTAGCACATTTTTTCAGATTTTTCCAGTTACTCATGTCCCACTCCAGAATTAGCAGGAAAAAAAAGATTTGCCTATTTGCCTTGAGATTCCAAAGGATGCCAAGATATCTCCCACCATGCTGCAGGACTGCAGCCTATTCCCTTCCACTCTGGATATGGATTTCCTTCTCAGGTAGCATGTCCACCTACACTTGCATTCACATGTATGTCCAGATCTTTCTCCTGTGGTGAAATTCAGAAAATCTTGGGCAAGGAGCGAGAGAAAGGAATTTCTTTTCATTTTGATAAGGTTATCTTGTAACAGTGTAAGAATGCAAGATTTGCCATGAAGGATTAAATTGCTTGCTGCCACCCCCAGAACCATTACTCTCTTACTCGACAGAATCAGATGCTTCAGAGGACTCATCATAGTGTAAAATGATATATTCAAGAAGACTGATTATAAAGGCAAAAAGAAGACTGAGTATAAAGGAAAAAAAAAACCAACCAACCAAAAAAACCCAAACAAAATAAAAAAAGTAGAAATACACTACTGAGATAACACAGCACAGGGACTAACAATTTATTTCTACTTTATCCATTAAATAAACTTTTCTACTTTTTCTGTTAAAATTCATAGCAAGGAGCAAAGGAGGAAGGAAGAAAAAGATGAATTTCCAGAAGAGTAGGGAGAGCATGATACTAGTACATTGAGAGCATGGTACTAGTACATTTATTTTTTACTAGGTATTAACTTACTGCTATACCATTACTGACATACAGTAATACTGTTTGGTTTTTTTTTCATAAGTTATGCTCAATCAAAAACTTTTAAGCCAAAGTTTTAGCAGTAATTTTATATTCTTTTATTGTTTATTAAATCCTTCAGCTATGTACTTTGATAACTTTGTGGGTCAAAACATACTTTCTTTAGAAAGCTTTTGTTTTGTTACTGTAATACATAAAGTGGATATTCTGATGTGGATATAGTATCAAGAAAGTTGGGTGTTTTTTTTCTTTTTTATCCCCAAACCCACAAAATCCTCAAAAGAAACTACTACTTCTTCCCTTCCTCCTTCAGAAAAAAAATTAGAGAGCAAAATGCAACAAAACAAAACAAAAAAAGTATGCTGGAGAATTTCTAAGGAAAAAAGAAAAAATACATCTCCTTTAGAAAAGTCCATTATATCTAGGAAGTGCTTGGTATTTGTATACATTGGGCATATGCTCCCCCGGGCTGAGTTAGCTGAGAAGTATAAAAGAAAGAGGAAGAAATGACAAAAGAAGATAGAGTATAGGAAAGTCTACAGTGTTGCCTTAAGTATATGCTAAAAGGCACCTGATACTGTCAGATATGGTAGCAGTGAAAACTGTGCAATCTTGTTTTATTTTGAAACCAAGAGCATATTGTTGCCACAGTTGTCCTATGCTGAGAACTGAAACCCAGCTATATCATTCTGGCAGTAAAATTCACTTTGATAGAGATAAAAAAGGTAGGTGTGTAGGGGTTGATTCTATTTTAATTTAACTTACTGGACTTTTGCAAGACAGGAATCTACTGAAACAAACGGGACATTCTGAGTTTTAGACACAGTTGAAAGGAAATACATTTGTGTGAAGGCTAACAATAATGACATATGGTTATGAAGATTGTATCCAAAGTAATGATCATTGAGGAATACAATAATATAATTCAAAATAAATCTTATGAAACAGAATCTTCAGGCCCTTCTAAGAAGTTAATTATACAAAGAAAGCAATGTGAAAAAGTTATAGAAAAAATGAAAAGGGTGGGAGGGGCAATGAGGTGATTTAAGATCTCTGAAGGTGCCCCAAATAGGCAGTAGAATTGATCCTGGAGGTTGTATGAATGGTTTGACAGCAAATATTCTGATGCAAATCAGATATGGAAAAAGCATCTTTTAGTGATAATAGGAAAAAAGTCTGCAACAAAACAGACAGAAATATGCCCTACCATGCAGGGTTGTGGTTGCCTCCCAGTGAATGGTTTAAGCTAAGTTCACTAAAGTAGGTATTCTTTGGTATTCTGGAAGGGAAATGCCCAGCTTCATGACTCATTTTCAATAGAAGGGATGGCAGGTATTTTGATATGTACTTAAGGTGTATATCAAGGCTGCAAGAACATTTTTCATGGTTATTATAGCCCAAATTTATGTTCTGGGACTATAGGAAAACATTAGATTTTATGTCCTCAATTCTTCTGCATTAGGCTCCCATTCCTGGGAAAGGGTAAATATTTTGATCTGAAGTAAAGGAAGCATCAGGAATATACAATTATTTTTCAGATGTTTTAAATGAAAGGAGAAGAAAGCTACCAAAAGATACTACTGATAAGTTTTCTTTTGGAAAACACAGAGAGGAAAGAACATAAATTATACAAATGTATTGTCTCTCCATTCCCTTGTGAGGTAAGTAAAGGAAGTATTTTTAGCTGAGCAAATACCACTCTTTTTCTCTTCTAAGGTCAAGCATTTAAAATGGAGTTTCATCTAAATTAGAGTGACTGAATTCTAGCCATGCATAAAAATTACTTCGCCCTTCCAGCATAGTTTGTAAGAATAATAACATAACAATGTATTTATCTTCAGTTGTTTAAAGATTCCTCAAAGTATTCCTTATTAAAGATGCCTGAGTGACAATTAGGTATGATTACTCCTAAAATTATTTATTAATTGAGTAAAATCTGGTTTTTATTTTGTGGGTCTATATCAGCACTGAACAATTTGTATTTTTATCACATTTGTAAGAGAACATCATGGCTGAAGACTGTCACTTCTGCTTTTTCGAATGTGTCTCTCAATAGTGTCCTTTCTATTTGCAATTTTCTCTTTTTTAATTGTCTTTTTGTTTTATTCCTCTCTTTGCTTGAATTCACTGTTAAGCTTCTTACTTTTTGCAAAGAGAAAACAGTAACAAATGAGAAAAATAATGTACAAAGCTCATAGGATTTATGTCTGATTTTGTATGCTGTCCATTGCTTATGAAGTATAAAGTGCAATAAAGTGAAGATGATACAGGTATACAATATGTGGTTTCTTCTGGCCCTGTTCTGCTAGATGAAATCTAATATCAGACTTAGACTGCATTTTTTAAATTATTATTAAATGTAAATCTTGAAGTTCAACTCAGTTTACAAAAATGCATACATTAATTTTTATGAAAAACCAAATCCATAATTTTGTTAAATATGTTTCTGAACATTAAGAAAGACCATATGAAGTAACATGTTTGAAGTCTTGTAACTGTCTGTGGGTTTCTTTTTTCAAGTGCAATAACAGGCTTTTTCTTTCAAGAAGACCCTATCACTTTTATCAGAGTAATAAAAAAATCCAAAGCTAAAACACATCCTATGTTATTTTTCAAACTCTCATCAAATTTGAAGTTTTATGGGAAACATATTTGCAGTGTATTTTTCAAAAGCAGGAAAGTCCACATATTCAAGAATATCTTAAGTAAAAAGAGGTTTTATGGCAAGAAATAAGGTGACTAATTAACTTACAATGTTAGCAATTTTTTTTAAAAAAAAAAAGCTAACTGTGTTTTTTGAAATTTATGTGGGTTTTGGAACCTGGGTCTCAAAATAGAATAAAAATATTTCTATGTTATAAAATAGAAAGCCTCTAACATATTTTTAATTTACAATGAGACTGGAAGAGTCAGGAACTCATTTCTGGTTTCATAAATATACTGCTTAGCTGCCTAAACTTTTTTTTTTTCAATGTCACTTAATATTAAAAGACACATTCTTCAAAGATAATTTGATTACAAAGCTATTTTTATTGTTCAAGGTGTCAAGTGCTGCAGCAATCTAGATATTTCATTAATTGCGTTTTTTGTTTTGCATTGTTTCTATATGTTTCATATTTATATACACATTCAACTATTTCCATATCTATTCCATAGGCTTTTTCATCTTTTCTACTACAGTCCTTCAACCAAACCAAACCAAAAAAAACCCCACAGAAAATATTGTCCAGGGCACTGTGGGCCTTTTGTATGAGTATCTGAAGAGAGACTAAGAGTCAAGGAGAGTTATTTTCTATCTGTTTTCCCCTTTGAAAATCTGTAGTAGAACAAGAGAAAACATGTATTACTACTTTAACTACTCATTTTCTACAGGCATTATCTACAATTTAGTCTATGCTGTCAGTTTGATCTTTTTAAGAACAGTATTTCACAGCACTTCTGGCTGCCTTGTATATACACAGGATCAATTGTAAGGCAAGCACTGGGGATGGAAAGGAATTGTGTAATTAGAGACCATTGGTTTTGAGAGGGTTTTGGTGTTATTGTTTAATTAGGATTTTTTTTTTCTTCTAAAAATGTATGATCCACTTGTGGGATCATCTGAATGTATGTCACCTTAATTAAAGTGTTGAAGATTTTCTAATGGCAAAGTGGTTTTTCTTTCCTGCCAAAACACTGACTTCTGAAAATCTGCTCTAAAGTTTTCTTCATTTTTTTAATTATAATATACATACATTTATTGGTGTGAATAGAGATGCCTTTGTCAAAATAGGATTTTTTTTCTGAAAAAAAATTTGCCCATTTCCTTGTTATTTCTTCTGATGCACAGTTGTCCAGAGAGAACTGTTCACAATGTGGTTGGACAACACTAGCAAAAATTATACTTCATTATTTGGAGTCGTACCAGTAAAAGTTCCTGGAAAGGACAGGAAAGGAAAGGAAAGGGAAGGAAAGGGAAGGAAAGGAAAGGAAAGGAAAGGAAAGGAAAGGAAAGGAAAGGAAAGGAAAGGAAAGGAAAGGAAAGGAAAGGAAAGGAAAGGAAAGGAAAGGAAAGGAAAGGAAAGGAAAGGAAAGGAAAGGAAAGGAAAGGAAAGGAAAGGAAAGGAAAGGAAAGGAAAGGAAAGAAAGGAAAGGAAAGGAAAGGAAAGGAAAGGAAAGGAAAGGAAAAAGAAAAGAAAATTAAAAAAAAAGAAAAGAAAAGAAAAGAAAAGAAAAAAGAAAAGAAAAGAAAAAACAAAAGAAAAGAAAAAAAGAAAAGAAAAAAGAAAAGAAAAGAAAAAAGAAAAGAAAAAAGAAAAGAAAAAAGAAAAGAAAAAAAGAAAAGAAAAGAAAAAAAAGAAAAAGAAAATAAAAGAAAAAAGGAAAGAAAAGAAAAAAAAGGAAAGAAAAGAAAAAAGAAAAGAAAAAAAAAAGAAAAGAAAAGAGAAAAGAGGTAACTTTAAAGATTGCCTGAAACTGATGGTTTTTTAAGTGAAAACTAAACATTCAGGGATGTGTTCAAAATAATAAGTGGTATCTAAGTAAAAAATACCTTCTTTGCGTTTCTTTTATGAAGAGAAACATCTCAGAAAGACAAATCACTTAAGAATTAAACCTGAACTTGAGGGATAGTCTTAGTCTTTGATCCACAGTAAAATAGACTGCTGTCACTTCATTGCATATTTATTAGAACTATTAAAATTCATGAACTGAAGATGTCCTGCTATCATGCATGAAAGTGTTGAACCAATGAATGGTTGATAACAACTAATTAAATCCATGCAGCAAAAATCCATCCAGAGCACCCAGAAAGGTTGTCCTACACATCTAGTGATGCCAAGGAAAGAGAAAACTGTAAATTGTTCTCAGTGAAGCAAGCAGCAACATTCTGTACTCACGTCTTCATTTCAATGGATGTTCTTTCAAATACTTTCATCTTGTTTTATCTATTTAAAGAAATAAGAAGATAAGGAACAAAGAATTCACTACAGTGCCCTCAAAGAAACAACCCTTCTGTACAGAACTGCTTCTGTAGCCTCAAATCATCAAGTCACAGTGACAGGAAATTTACCAAAGTTTACTACTTTATAAGAATTATATATTTTGGTTGTTCATATTCCTCAGTTATTTGACAGGGAAATACTGTTGTGCTTCAAAGTAGCAGAAGCTCTTCTGTCCCACAGTAGAAAGAGTGCTCAGAAAAGGAGGAAACAGGAAGAGCTAGAGAGGCCTTTAATAATCTGACATTGTCATATAAATATAGATGAAATTATCTGTTTTAATACAGATCTGTAAAATCTATTTTGTTTGTTTTATAGGACTAAGTGAAAATTTCTCACGTTGTCTACTTAAAAAAATCTTTAATTCCATCTTAATTAATATTGAATAAGCTACTGATATTTTTTTTTCCATTTACAATCTACTTAATTATAAATTATAGAAGAAAATATGATTCATTTAAAATTTTAGCCCTGATTTTGACTTATCTAGAAAAGCCTCACATAAAAGGTGTTTCATAATCCATAGTGTTTTTTAACCTGAGTTCTGTTAGAAAACTTACACAAATACGCATGGAGATAAAATAGATAATAACGGGAATAATTTTTGTTCACATTTTTGGGAGCTGAGTATTTTCCATACATCATAACTGTAATTGTTTTCCTTGTCTTGATTACTTTACTTGTACTTACACCCTCTGAGGGATTATGAAAGAGTCCAGGTGACTAAGCTTGCAGGACTCATAACTATAAACTGTCACTAAACCCCAAAACTATTAAGAGCTGGGCTCTGTCTTATTTCAGCTGTCCTGAAATAGGATCTCTGTATTTTTAGGGTTACTTACTTGTTCTTACCTGTGTCTACTTTCCATAAGCTTTAATTAAAAGAACATTTACTTATAGAAGACTTTAATCTCAAATACTAGAAATATTTATACCTGGCATATTAAATATTCTGTACTGATGTTAAACAGAACAACATAAAAAACCAGATCTCTGAAAATATTATATAATTACAACATTTCAGTATCTTGATACCATTAATATGTTTAACTTCTTTTCCTACCTAAACACAGAGATATTTTTATTATTTTGTTTTGTGTGTTTGTTTTCTGAGAGCTTTCTTACTGAAGAAAGATCCCTCTTTCTTTATCATGTAGAGCTTGTCTTTCTGCAGAAAGATCCATGCTCAGAACAACTGCGCTGTTGTTTGTCTCCCCAGCCTGCTCCTGTGGTTGAGGTTCAGCATGAAAGACTGTAGCACCCTCAGCTTAGTGGGGGTGATCCATGTGCTGACTGTTTCCTTCTGGGTAGGTTCTGGACTTCACACCCAGCAAGATGTGGGAGACTGAGCCCAGTATCTGCCCAGAACAGGCAAGGAGTGCAGGTCTGCATGCAGATCAATCTTTCTAAGCATAATAGAATGCTTCTCATCTTCAGCTCAGAAAGTGCCATTTAAAAAGATGTGCAGGTGGTAGATAAACGCATATCATGATGAGACACTGAATAATGTGAAAGTCTTCTTTCTACTACTTCCAAGCTATTAAATTAAAAGTCCTGACTTCAGCTCAGGCTCAGGTCCCTGCTTTGTGACAGGGATTCTAATTTTCATATAAACCAGAAGAGGTTAGTTGAAGGACAATCTAGAATTCATGAGAACTACAGCTTGAGAAACGGAGAATGAGTTCCATGCTTTGGAGACAGAAGCCAAATCTTCTGCTGATCCAGAGACTCATCTGACAGCGGCCCTCAGCTCATTTTAAAGACCCTAAAAGACCTTAGACTCTAGATAGTGCTCCAGACTGCTCTCCAGGTTCCTCTCTTATGTCAGCTTTCAGTACTGTCTCATAAAAGAAATTGTTCCAGCAGCAATGCTAAATGTGCCTCAAAAAATGTGGGAACCAAAATGGAATGGTCAGAACCCAGAAACTCAGGTTTTAATCACATTTGGAAAGTTTTGAGATGAAATGTCTTGGTTATTCTTACACTTTCAATTATCTTCTGTAATTTTCTTTCAAAGTTGAGGAGAGGAGTAATCTATTCATTCTGGAATGGAATTAATATTTCCTTCACCATTTCTAATGGAAGTTTTCATTTTTAACATTTTGTTCTTCCATTTGTTGCAGTGGCACATAGTTTAGACTTCTAGAAATTGTAATGCTTTATTCCTTAAGTTTAATGCAGGATTGAAGCACAATGGTGCTATTCTGCACTGTACAAAATGTGAGGATAGATAAGGTAATGATAAATTTTGTCTTTCTGTACAGTAAACCAGAGAGGCTATCACAAGGTGAGGGATCCTCTATAAATTGCTAAAGTCAGAAAATTTGGAATAACCCCTTATAGGTAGTTCCTTTCCTGGTTTAGTTTTTTTTATTAATATTTTTCCTGTCAAAGATTAGCTCATGCCCTGGAGCATGAAGGTCCTGTCCCTTCTTAGGTGCTACTTAACTATACTAACTTCAAACCCCAGAATACAAAGGAATCAATTAATGCCTGTCTCAACCTAAACACTTTATTATAGTGAAATAAAACCTTTATTTCAGCTCTTTAATAGAAAAAGATGAATACTGAAACTGAAATTATGCAATGAATATTCAAAAGGTAAGTTACAGGTCAGTTTTAAGTCTTTTATTGTGGTGTCATCCTTGTTGCTGTTCTCCCTGGTGAGTCACTGGACCTTGCTTCCATGCCGTAGGTAAGGCAAACTCTAAATCTAGTCTTGCTCTTTTCATCAGTTTTAATAGTACTGCTAAATATTTAAATACTTGTTTTCAAAAATATTCTAATTATCTTACACTTTACAATAGGGAATTAACCCATTTTAAAAGGACAAACTATTAATTTCCATAGTTTATTCTTAAAGGGAACATTGTTCTCTGTTCAGGATATCTGCTATTTTCCTTCTTACCATCCACATACCCCTATAAGGTTAAGTCTTTTTTCTGTTTTCTTCTTCTTCTCCTTAAGTCCCCTTTAGCCCTGCTGTTTAAGAAGGACAAAGACAACTTCTTAAAATTCTGCTTATGTTCTTGGGAAATGTCACTTGTTTGGCAGGGATCCTAAACAGTAGCACAGCTTGATCCCCCTGCACAGCCCTACACACAGCCAGACCTTACATCAGGAAGCTTTTTCCATGACAGGCATAAATTAAACTGAAACTCAGTTGCAGAATAATGGATAATGTTTTATAGAATGGACAGTCTAAAAAGCAGATTCTGATGTCTCTTTAGTGAGTCAGTTTCCTCTTCTAAACTCTCCTTAAAAGAGATTTGATAAAAAGTCTTTAAAAGGGCTTTTTTGAGGGAGCATAAAGGTTGGTTTTGTTTCAGTTCGAGTTTGAGTGTTTCGGTATATATATATTTTTTTGTTTGGTTGGTTTTTTTCTTTTGGGGTCCAGAGGGGGTAGGTGGTGGAGTTTTATCGTTTTGAGGAATTTCTGTGGAATTATTTATTCAAAGCTGTGAATTGCTTTGTTGCAAGTGACCAAACTAATTTTGGTAGTACCATGTGCACAGAAATTTTTAGAAAGTTTACTAAAAAGTTTTTGAAAGTTCACTATAAAAAGGTGACAATACCATCTGCTCAGGCATAACTGAGCAAGGTTATATTCAAAGGAGACCTTTTTTCTCATTCTTCCCTCCCATGTTGACATCAAACCTGTTAATTAACTTGTTTCTCAGATAGAAAGGTGTATGTGCCAGGAAGTATTATTTAGGACGGTATTCAAATAATAGAAATACTGACTGGCCAATAGCAATATTTCCTGTGAGATAATAAAACATGTCTCAGTTGTAAAAAAATCCTCAGCACTGTGATAAAAGGCTCTGCAAACAAAGTTTTGTCCATTATTCACTTAGCCTTGTTGCCAAAGGCAAGGGGGGGGTGGGGGGGGGGGGGGGGGGGGCGGGGTTGGGGAGGTGGGAACAACCCAAACCCAAATGCAGCTACTCTGTAGTAGATAATTATTAGCAGAAGTTCTATGCTGTACATATGGGAAGTGTTATACCTGGATCTAAGTTGGTAAGGCCACTTGTACTGTGTTGTCAGTTCAGCAGGGACTCCGAGGGATCTGTGTACCATACTCTACTGCATGCAATCAAAATACCCAGAATAAACCAAAATAATTTTCTTCACAGACAGAAACAATAGAGGAAATATATTGCTTTCTTCAGAGAAATACACCTTTTCTTGTAACAACTGTCACTCTCCTTACATGTATAACACCACACATCAGTATTTTTGAGTTGCCAGTCATTTAATAAATTAGAGGTTCTGTAGTTATGTTTTTTCTTCACACTATCTGATTATGATGATGAATAAAATTATAAAATTCAACATCTTTTTTTATTTTCTTAAATTATGCAGACATTTTAACATGAGTGTGAGAAATGTTTTAGGAGAAAAAAATTGCCTTAGGATTTCTTTTCTTTCTCTGATGCCTTTTGAAAAAGTCAATAAGTGCTGGAAAACTGAGTTCACATTCTGTCTTATTTCTTATTACTATTTTGTTTCCCAGCCTAAGGCATGCTTAGAACTAAAAAGTCAAAGAAGACTTTTGCTTCTTCTTTAAAAAATGAAAACATGATCTCATGTGTTTTGAACATAGTACAGAGTTATTATGTCTAGAACGCTGATACCCCTAATTTTACAAACTAACGGAGATTCTATTATATTAGGTAATGAGGTGCTGATGCTAATGGATAATATAGGCCTTACTGAAGGATCATATTAACTGACAGTGCACGTGATTACACTTTTTTATGCTTGCCATTCCATCAGTAAATTAATTCAAAATTATGTGCCTGTAATTTTATTGATGAGAGGACATTACACAGATAAATATGATGTAGATTAAAAATCTAAAGGAAATTTGTACATTGGCTACATATAATAAATAGCCTGTAAGTATTTATGGGATGGAGCCAATAGAAGAAGTGATTTAGGAACACTACACTGGATGCTTGCTGCACCCAAACAGACAGTATTAAAAAGTTAGGATGAATAAGACTGGTAATTAGATAATTTTCTATTTCATTTAATTAATATACTTACAGTATAAGCCGCTTTGCTGCTTTGATATGTGTTTAGGTTTTCAAAAAATTAGTAGGCTGCTGTAAACTCCTTTTTAAGTTATGATAGATATTAACTGGGGATTTCAGTGGGCAGCTTTTAATGTTTGGTGATAGGTACGTCATTCCACATAAACTAATTATGTATTTGAAAAACTTCTTTAAATGAAATTAATAATTAAAAACAAAACAAAGAAGTTGGGGAAAAAAGGCATAGGTGTAAAGAGAAAAGGCAAGGAACTTAGGGCCACCAGCTTCAATTTTAATTTTTGTGCCTGGATGAGTTAAGTTTCTCTAAAAATCAAATGATTTATTGCTGCACTTTCAAATTAAGCTATTGGAAGTTAAATGCTGTATTCATACCTACAATTTAGTGTTCAGCAATAGTAAGTAGTCTATTTTTGGAGCAAATGTATTCTTTTTGAAATTGAGCCTTTAGAGGTCATAGTTTACTATAAGTAACATATTGAAAAGAAAAACAAATTTCAAATCATTAAATCATAAAATGGTTTGAGTTGGAAGGAACCTTAAAGATCATCTAATTCCAACCCCTTGCCATGGGCAGGGACACCTTCCACTAGACCAGGTTGCTTAAAGCCCCATCCAGCCTGGCCTTGAACACTTCCAGGGGTGGGGCATCCACAGCTTCTCTGGGCAACATCCTCCACTGTCTCATCACCCTCACAGTAAAGAATTTCTTCCTAATAGCTAATCTAAATCAATCATCTTTTATTTTAAACCTATTACCCCTGCTCCTACTGCTATCCTACTAAGTCTGCCCTTATCTTTCTTAGGTACACTGAATGCTGCTGTAAGGTCTCCCTGGAGCCTTCTCTTCTCCAGGCTGAACACTCCCAATGTTTTCAGCCTGTCTCCATAGGAGAAGAGCTCCAGACATCTGACCATCTTTGTGACCCTCCTCTGGACACATTCCAACAGATCCATGTCCTTTTCATGTTGAAGGCTCCAGAGAAGAATGTAGATGATACCACTGGGAAGCAGGAGTCATAACAATATCTACAAGAGTGATACCATGTGCAGTCACCTGGAGAAAAAGGAAAATGCTATTGTGAGGATTTTTTTACTCATTTGTTTTATTTGATTTTTAAGATAAATTGTTTACCAAATTTGGACTTGATCTAGGTAGTCTACCTTGGTGAAATGTCTTTAGCTTAGCAGAATACTTATATTACCTAAGGTTTTGGCTTCTAACATAGGGGCAAAACAAGCAAATAAACTATGTGTGAATAGAGGTGGAGCATCCCATTCTAACCCAAGCAGAATACAATTGCAGAGCCTGTTATTAAACTTGTATCTTCCAGGTAAAGGTGTCAGTATTCGTCTTTACCCTAACACATATTGCCTGTGTATATTAATATTCCGTGCTGTTATATATAATATATATAAAGTATTAACTATATACTCTGCATAGAAATTATATTCACAGTCTATTTCCACGACACACATGTCAATACACACACCACCCTGGTGCTATACGTGCAGATTGTGCCAGGGTTACTTGATGACTTTTCTGACAAAAGAAGCAGATGATTAGGAGTCTTCAAGCACTCCTAGCTGGACTTCAAGCAATTATGTTACAGAGTTCAAGTACAAAGATTTGTGATGCATCCTTGCTAATGTCCATTTTCTACAAGCAATAAGAAAAAAGAAATCAGTTACCTAACTTCAAAGATGCATAACTGAAAACAAATATTGATTTCTTCACAGAAAACAGATCTCTCCTCATTAATGGTCAGTTCCTTGTTAGAATTTAAGCATACTACATTATCTATAAATCATTTATGTTTTGGAAAGTTTAAAGTGATGTTCTACACAAAATCTAAATGGCAAAATATTTTTCCTAATAAAAGCTTTATCAAAGATATCTAACTTCAAGTAGCATCAAACTGAGAAAAATTATCAAAGCGTATCAAGGGATGTGATTACAAATCACTGAAAACAAGGATTAGCATGGAAGCAGTTATTAAAGGCTTACTAATACCTGGAATACAGACATGTCAGAAATTAATTTGTATGAACACAATAGTTTGCAAACATCAGTTAGATGCTTTCTTTGCTGGAATACTATGTCCCAAGTCAAGAAACTACAGAACTATACCATGTATATGTAAGAGTCAGTCTAAAGAGAACAATATTGTCTCAACATTGCCAACTGACACCTGGAGATGGAATGTGGTCCTCATGGACACCAAGAAAACAAGGCCCTGGGAAAGAGAACTGCACGGTACGAGGAGTACTATGCCACTCCCTGCCACCTGGGACTGAAAGGAACAACTACACCCTGGGAAAGAGAACTGCACGGTACGAGGAGTACTATGCAGTTCCCTGCCACCTGGGATTGAATAAGGCCACATAACAGCTGTCCAGATCACAACCGTGGTCATAACAATGAACCAGAAAACAATACAAGAACATGCCTCCTGGTCTGAAGCTACCCACCTCTGGGGCAAGATAACCCTGCTCAAGAGGGCGGAGACTGGTGGCAGTCCATGGACCAGAGGAGGAGCAAGGTGTTGTTGCTTGGTGTAAAAAAATGCCTTCTTAGCAACTGAATTTTGGAGATCTTCCCCACCAAGGATCACGACGATTGGAAGGACCGGCGGGCTGCTGCCTGGACCTGGGACCATAGGGACGCCTTGGACCCGTGTTGGTAGCTATAATCCTCTATCCTTTTCTTTTCACTTTACCTTTTATTCACTTTCTGTCTTTCTACCTATCGCACGCCGCTTTACGGGCAAACAATAAAATTGTGCTGTTTAATTGAAGCATAACCCCTTGGCGTGGTCGCCTTGATTTTTGCACATCAAGATCATAGTTAACGAACCATCACGAGCCCACTGAGTGGACCGTGACAGTATAGCATACACAGTGTATAGAAAGAGACACAACATGAATGGGAGGGCAAATGGTAATAAAAAGGAAAGCAGTATTTTTCTATTTTAGAAATGAAATAACTTATTTCTTATTTATAGTTTTCTGTGTACTATCCCTGCAGTTTCTTAGCAACACAGTCTTCTGAAACCTTGACCTTGAAAAGGGGCAGCAAGTGGAAAGGGATGCAATTTCCTATGAACTCAAATTATGGAGTTAGGAAACTGCTCAGTAACTGACTGCCAAATAGAGGTATAGCAAAATGTTCTTTTTCAGCAAACAACTGAGTGAAAATACCCAAGCTCAGTAACAGTTGTCTGCTAGCTTCCTTTTATCAAAAAGCTGAATATACTACTAGGCTCACAATAAAGAACAAGACAAAGGAAAACAGACAAAAATTGTACAACTGAGCCTATAGGGAATTTCAACAGTTTCAGAAATATAAAGTAGTATTTTGAAGAGACTGCTATGTCATGATCTCATTCTAGGTGAAAACTATACCCAGTACAATACAAAAAGGAAATTGGCAAGCTTGTATTTTTTGTTCATTCTTTAAATATAGTCTACCAGAAAGTCTTTTGCATGCTTTTTGACAGAGACAAGAATACCTCAGGACAGTCAGACCCTTCCCTGAAGGTTGAATGGAGGACCTTATAACTTGTCTAGATAACAGTCACCTGTTCAAGTGTCATTTTCCTCTATATTATTCTGATTCCTTTATTTATGTGATTTTATAGGAAAAACTCCAGCAATAAACCATTCTTTCTGCCTTAAGACTATAAAATAAATTTAAAAGGGGATAAATAAACAAGTATATTTAAAAATATGTTCATCTTTTTGTGGGTGGAGAAAAAATAAAGTGAGATCCTCTTACAAAACAATAGAAATTGAATCTTTGTCTAAATGGTCCAGTAAATATGGCTTTATTGTTATTATTTTCTAAAATTCAGATGCTGAATCTATTATCTTAAGTCTTTTGAACAGATCCAGGTCAACATATCTGTGTAAATCCAAATAATCTGAGAATAAGAAAAAATTAACTGTATTTATGGTCATCATCATAGATAACTATCAGAGATCACAATTCAAAGCACAGTATTAAAGACTACTAATCTGTACATCTGGCTTGAGCTCATGTTGTTATTAGGACTGGGTTTGGATGTTATATTTTATATAAAAATAAAAATATGCATCACCCAAACTTCTGCATTACTCATTTGAGTTGTCAGTAAAATTTTCATTGATTACAATGATTACAGATGTAGCACAGAGCTTTCAATTTTATGATTTTTTGCATTCATAAAAATAATTCATTAAAAAACAAACAAACAAACAAACAAAAAACCCCAAAACAAACAAACAAACAAACAAACCCCCAAAAAACCCACCACAAAAAAAACCCCCACCAACCCTAGTTCTAAATATTCTTATTTTGGTATAAAGAGTTAAAACTGTGCAATAGAAAGTAAACATGGAGGAGTTCTGTATATGAAAAAACATTGAGTTCTGTGCTTTCAGAAAGTTCAGCTGAAAAACTTTACTGAGACAAGAAACTGAGCTAGAAAAGAGTAATGAAAGCATCTGAATGAAAGTTTGCTTAGCTTTTACTCAGTTATTGTGGGTAGAAATATTCAACCTCCTATGACCAGGGTCATAATTCGTATAAGCTGGGGCAGAGGAGAATCTATGTGGGAAGACTTTGTGACTAATGCACAAGTGATATTTGTAAACATGGTTGTTTTCTTAGATTATTCTGTTAAAAGATAAATTTTCTAGAAGACTGTAGGTAAGGTATGAAGTCTAGCCTGTATGATTTCCTGCTACATCAACTAGAAAATGCTCTGTATTTAGAAAATCATGCATCACTCAGAAGTGTGGTGAGGCTACCAGGATTAATGCATAAAAAGCTGCTTAGGACTGCAAATATGTGAGTTTATATTATATTACACCTAGGCCATGAAAACAATCATCTAGTTTTAAATTTTCTCTCTCCATAAAAGCTTATACTGGATCATTTTCATTGGCTGTAGCTTTTCATGTTATATTCTGCTGATAATTGTCTAAACTATATGCAAGATTATTTTTTTCTGTACATATTAGTGCCTATGAATGCAATTACTATCATGTTTGAAAGATATTAATATATTGCTCACTCTCCAGAAAGGATAATTAAGAAGGTGCTAAATAACCTCTAACATGCTCTTCCCAATACAACTACCTCCAGTTCAAAGTTGGAGTTTGCCATTATCACATCTACTCCAGTTTTCAATCTTTGAAACAGCACTACCATCTAAGACAATAATTTCTCTTATGTATTGTTGCAGCTCATGACGTGTCCAAACCTCAGCGCAGCACCTGAGGGACCATCAGCACTCAGACTCTCATAGAGAGGAAGGCAAAATGGTTTATTGAAAGACACAGGCACTTATATAGTAGTAGCAGAGCCAGCCCCTTCGTGGGCAGTTTTCTACTTAGTTCCTACGTTTCCGTCACAACACATGATCTTCCGCATCGCCACATCCCTATGCTACTACAATTCCCCCCTTCCATGCTACTACAATTCCCCCCTTCCATGTTACTACAATTCCCCCCTTCCATGCTACTTCAATACCCCCCTTCCATACTACTACAATTCTCCCCTTCCATGCTAACAAAGATACATTAAGTGCATTGGTGATGATGGTCAGTCATGTGAGCCAAAAAAACATACTATCCCTCTACTGTGTCTAAGCGAGACTTAATAAATGCTACTAATCTATTAAAAATGCAAGGTCCAAAAGTTAAAAGCAACACCAGAATAAGAAGAGGACCAGCAAGACTAGATAATAAAGTGGTTATCCAGGGTGATTGGTTAAACCAGGATTCATACCATGCTTGCTGTGCCTCATGTTCTTGTTTACGCTGTAACAAACCCTCACACAATTTCGCTAGTGAGTCTCTAATTATGCCCGTGTAGTCCACATACAGCAGCACTCTTCCTGCAGGGCTGCACAGAGGCCTCCTTGTTGTAAGAAAAGAAGGTCTAGGCCCCACCTATTTTGTAGGACCACCTCTGATAATGAGGATAGGGATTTCTCTAGGGCCAAGATAGATCATTCAAGACTTTCTAAATCCTCATCAACTGCTGCACGCAAGGAGGTCCAGCCGTTCCACTGTTGAACTAGGGAGGTGACGCCAGTCGTCATTCCAGTGATTCCAAGTGCCATGAGGGTTGCGACGGTTATGGCCGTTATCGGCTCCCTCTTGACCCGGACAGGTGATGGTTGTTTTTCCCAGTGTGCATATATGTCCTCCGAGGGATGATACAGAATCCTTGGCATAACTAAGACTCGGATACAAAAATCAGTGATGTTATTAAAAGGTTCAAGTGATACACACGGTACAAGGCCCTTCCTGGAACAAATCCACCACCCTCCTTCTCTGGGAATAACCCATTTGACATTTCCACTAAAGGACTGGTGAGATGTTATAAGCACACAACGAGACCCAGCTCCTTTTCACCCGGCCCAGACTGGTTCCCCCTCCCCGATCGCAGACATCGTGAGGTTGATATTAGACTTCTCCCACTTACGAACCAAGGTTATCCGCTGTAGAGAAATTATAGGTGCCATTCCAAGCAATGCCTTCATAAAACGGGGGTTTGATGTCATAGCAGAGCCAACAGGGGTTAGTGAGGTTTGGATTAGATTCATTCAAGGTCAAATACATCGTCTGCATCATGGACCAAAGGGGATAAGGGTCAGGGCTTTCGGTATGAGTGTTCTGAGCGACACAAATTGTACCTTTAAGCACTTTGGGAGTTGTGTCAGGGGCGCAGGTCTGTGGGGGTAGAAGCCCTGAGATTACTACGTTGGGGCCTAGGGGTTGAGGTGGAGGGGTGTACCGTGGGGGTTCTTTTATGATCTTAATAAGGGTGCCCCTATCAGTACCTGATGTCCAAAGCATTACTCCCCAAGTTTTGCTAATAAACCAAGCTGGATCGGACGGGTTAGTGACGTTTATCCGGGGGTACCTACAAGTCCCACGGTGCCACGCCATCCTACCATCAGTTTTAGAAGGGGTCTTGCAGCCAAAGGGACCCCACGTTACTGTAAGAAATCTATCAGGTTGACTCGGGGTCCACGCTGTGGCAATAGTTTCGCAGCCCCATTAGGCACAATAAAAATAACCAGGGGAATTATAATAACTCCTAGTGGGATTTGAACTTGTATGTATTCCTACCCCCAGTGTCCCATCTGCTACTGTTACTAGCACAATTTGGGGCTTGCCAACCGTCCAGTAGATCTGGGCTCATCAGCTGAGAGACTGATTTGAAGGAGGGAGCACCCGGAGTCACTATAGATTGTAGTATTTGCGATTCTTGAAGTTGTATCAGTGTCCAGTTGTACGGGCAATCACCGTTGACTAAGGACACCAAAACCAGTAGCAGTGCTAAAAACTTTGCATCCCTCCTTTTCCCTGTAAAAGAATCTAAAATCATGCATTCTTATCGTGGTTAAGGTCAGGTTTGATACATTTTGCAGGGATCCACCTAACCTCTGGTTCATCAGGATGAGATACAGCTGCGTATCCCTGACCAAAAACTACAAGTGACCACACAGGTAACCATGTATCTGTTCCTGGAAAACGTACTAACACTTTTGCTTTTACGTCAGTTATGGGAAGATATTAGTGTTTTCTCATGGGCGTAAAATCTGTGCCATGCTTATTAAATTGATTCCAGAGATACAGTGCTTTCATTAAGACGATATCTTGTTGATCTAAAGGGACATGTGTTTTCTTTTCTATGATGCAACTTAAAGATTCTTTCAATGTACGGTGAGCATGCTCTACAATCGCCTGACCTGTTGTGTTGTAGGGGATACCATGTGTGATAGTGATATTCCACGATTTGCCCATTCTTTTACAGATTGGGCCACAAAATTCGGTCCGTTGTCCGTTTTGATGTTACCTGGTTTTCCTAGCCACATCATAGCTGTCTGCCAATGTGTTATCGTTTCTTTCACACGGGCTCTCCTTTTAGCTGTAACAACTAAGACACCACTATAGGTATCAATAGTTACAAACAGATTAGAATTAGGTTTAAAAGGTTCATAGACTGTAACATCTGTTTGCCAAGCCGCTGATGGAGCCAGTCCCCGTGGGCTGACTCCCATTTGCCAGAGTGGTGATGTTTGACAGTGTGGACACATTGCCACAATTTCTCGAGCTTTTGAAAATGATATCCCTGAGTTTTTGTTAAGCTCTTTGAAGTCAACTAACTTGTCTGCAGACCCGCTGCAGACCCCAACAATTCCCCCTTTTTGGTTTTTGTTTTTTGAACAGCTAGTACCAGGTTTGTCATGTTCTGCGGGGCCCTTGCAAACATGACAGCAACCAAGGCAATAGCAAACAAACAATACTGCCAATTGAGTGAATTGATGCCAAAATGACTGACATTTTCTCAGATTTTGGTAACGTGTCGCTGCAATGGGGAGCCTAAAATCCATGCAGCACATACCATCAAAATCCTCATAGCCATGTTCTTGAGCCAACAACAAAAGCCAATAGTTGTTCTGTTTTGTATATAATGGTGGCAAATTTGACTCACATTCTTAACTGCCTAACAAACAAGGTATTGACATTCAAAGTGCAAACAATATTGACTTCTTTTGGGTTAACATTATACAGAGGTAATCAATTATTGAAAATATCAAGACTTTCAGTAAGATTCTTTATTCTCCGCATACATTCACTTTTTTGCAACAATGTCTGCAAGTCAGTTTCAAGGAAGGGCACACCAACAAGGACTGGTTCAGTAAGGAGACCACACATTAGTTGTTGGGTTGACTGGCGGCAGCAGTGCTGCCATGATCCGGCACACTAAGCTCAGGCTGCACACAGCAAGCAGGTATCCATCGCGGACCTTCATCTGTAGAAACACAAGCATAACCTCTCCCCCAGGTTAACAATTCATGCGGTCCCGACCAATGCCCGGTACGAGGGTCTTCCATGTGTACTAAGACACCGACCAATGCCTGGTACGAGGGTCTTTCATGCATACTAAGACACCTTCATGTTTTTGCTGCTTGTCACCAATTGACACAAAATGTCGCACAATGGGAGGCACCACACGGTCGTCAGAGTTTTTCAGAAAGTTCAAAACATAACATGCCATGCTTTCTCTAATCGTGCCTCTGGGGCCATTCCTTTTTTTTTTTTTTTTTGAGTTAGTGCCACTTTATTAATAGACTCACACCAATTTATATCCTCAGCTAAAAATACACACGCTACACAGGCTTTGTTATGTAAAAGGTGATAGGTTAAAACTACTCGTTCACAGGCTTCCATCTCCCCTATGATTGGTCCCAGTGTGGTGCCCACACGCTGCTCCCCCCTTGTGCAAGCATCCTGGTTTTTCTCTTCTTTCTGTCCAACTCTCTTGTCTCTCTGCAAATACAGTTTCTCTGTCTCCCTTGGCCTTGCATATGTCCTTCACAACACTTGCAGCTTGTTACACCTTTGGCCTGCTCGGCCTGCTATTACAACAAAGTTACTTGGTCTGGATTGCTCATAATATGTCCGTTGTCTTCTAGCCATTGCACAAATCCCCCTTTTTGTTTTTGAGTGATCCAGACCCCTTTTATTATTCTGTTCATAATTCTCATAAAGCAATTCCACACACAGCCCCATATCATTAAAAAGATTACAGTGGCAATTAATACCATTATCCCATGCAGAAACAAATCTTTTAACCATCCAGTAATTCCAAAACTCTGTAGCCAGTCCGTTAACCCATTCTCAGTCTTTCTGGCCTGTACACTTTTTCTCAACTCAGCAAGCTGCTTATGAATACAGTTTGAGTGATCAGTCAAATTCATATGCTTTCCTTAGCGCTGTTCACTATAGGCTACTCTCTACTGTTCATGCTGTTTCCTTATCTTCTAGAGGTGAGATCACATTCCTCCTTTGTTTCTGTCTCATCCTAGTTTCTTCTCATACTCCCCCAAAGTTATTTAACTCTTTGCTGCAGGACTGCAGCTGCACATCATCAAAGCAAGGCCAAAACTGCACATCAATGTCAAAACAATCCACCGTCTCAGTTCCATACAATTCTACAATTTCCTCCCCACCTTGGGCTGATGTATGTAGGCAACCAGTCTGCGTCAGGTAGTTCATTGCTGGCTGCGTTATCACAGTTTTTTGAATCCTCCTCTTCATCTGAACTAGATGAAGGAGGAATTGCCACATCCGAATAACTCGGCGGCTGTTCTCGCCAGCACCATGTTTGGGTGTTGTCCCCTGCTTTGTCTATTCTGCACAATCTGTTCTTGCCTTGTCTAATAGCCTCCAGCACACTACTTTCTTTTGCCTTATCCCTTTTCTGTGGTTCTTGTTCCTCAACTTTTAATCTCCGCAGTAAATTTGCCAGGTCATCTGTCGGGTATAAGTTCTTTTGATCTTGCTTTGCATTCTTATCTTCTACCGGATAGCATTCTGCCTTTCTTTCTGATGGTGGGCTGTCCGGTAAATTACCCGGTGGACTAGGATGAGGACTAGGAGGTTTACAGTCCCCTGCTAATGAAGTGCCCACCTGCGCTTCCTGATTTATTCCCAGGAGCCGAGGACGCTTCGTACCAAATATAGATGCTCCTGTCGCAGCCCATATTTGAGCCCCTTCACGTTTTTTGTTCATAGCATGACATATCTTACCCCAGGTTGAACCCCACACCGTCGTGCCCACTTTCTCAGATTCCCAAATTTCTTGTTCAAATTTTTCCCACAGTTCACAATGCATAATATCTTGCGGGTTAACAATCAACCCTCTGCCCTTCATCCATAGGATGATTTCCGTTATATCTTTCTGCGGGCATTTTCCCCCCACCTCCTTCACCCATTTTTTCAATACCTGTACCACAAAATCAACATCTTTTTCCAGCTTCATCACCCCTCCGGAGGTCCGGTGTCGTACAGCGCGCTGCCTCCCAGGATCACGTCGGGGTCACCACTTGTTGCAGCTCATGACGTGTCCAAACCTCAGTGCAGCACCTGACGGACCATCAGCACTCAGACTCTCATAGAGAGGAAGGCAAAATGACAGTTTATTGAAAGACACAGGCACTTATATAGTAGTAGCAGAGCCAGCCCCTTCGTGGGCGGTTTTCTACTTAGTTCCTACGTTTCTGTCACAACACGTGATCTTCCGCACCGCCACATCCCTATGCTACTACAATTCCCCCCTTCCATGCTACCACAATGTATAATTTACCCTTTCTACCTTCTAAAATGTTTAATAGCAACTGTTTACAGTGGAAGGAGTTTAAAACTTTAAACTGATGTTAGAGCTATGAGGAAATAAATTATTTGTGGAAAAAAAATAATTATTTTAGGGTTAATTTGTCACTTCTAATCTTGAGAAATAAATAGGATTGGAATATAGAACTATAACAATGAAGACTAATATTAGTTTTTCATCATCTTTAATATTCCCTACACACTGTTTTCCAGTTTTGACTTTTCACAGTAATCTCTATTTAAAAATCCAACCCATTGAGACAATAAGTTTCTGCTTCTGAAGAACATGAAAAGATAGGTTTATGAATGTCTTTCAAAGTAGCAACATAACTGTTTTGGGAATACACAATCACAGATTTCACTATCACTATCTAATAGGAAAAAGAAGGGCATTTGTGATCAAGAGGATTAATTGTTTGTATTCTTGTTATTATTTTGTATATTTCAAAGCTAGAATAGATGATTAAATCAATTTTAGCCACCATGAAAAGTATGATTTAAGATATATTTTTCTTTAGAATAATCTAGTATATGAATGGAAACAAAGATGGACTTTGAAACAAAAATGGCTTTCAGTGAAATAAATACTTTCATTGAGCTACCTTTTAGCACATAAATCTCAAGAAGTGGGAAAAAAAACACAAAACAACCTTTTTTCAACAATTAGTGGGTCGTTTACTCTGCCTAATATTTAGAGATTATTTTTTTCCTGACCTGTTCCTCTATTCCAGCATAAAATTTCCAGTCTTCCTAAAGTTGTCACATCTCTGAGAAATAGAAGCTAGAAGCCATTCACCCACCCAATAGACTGGTTGTCCAATCTGTTTATTGCTATTAAGTGCTATGGGATTCTCCATAATCCTCATTGAAATCCAGTAAAGTCTATGAGGATAAGTGCCTAAATGAATAGAGTGGTGGTACAATGGCAGAAGTAAAACGTAATTGTATAAATATTATGTGTATATAGAACAATTACTAACATACGAGAATCAGGATATATTAAAAAATCAACAACAAAAAAATGACATTAAGGTCCTTATTGCTTTTTCAAACACTTGTAATATTTTATTCTCAATATTTTAAAGCTTGTGCCTTAAGGATCATATTTTAAATCTTTTTCTAATAACTATTCAGCCCAGAAATGTATCTTTAAATAGCAGATTGGTTAGTTTCTGTTAGTAGAAACAGATGGCAAGCATGAATTACAAACAGCTCAAGAAAGATCAGCCTTTGAGCTCATGTGCAAAGGAAGTTTCACCTGCTTCTGATCTAGAGTAACTTGTTACTCTTCTATGTTACACTTCCAGGATTTGTGGTAACATGGAACGAGTAACCAGAAATTAGGTTATTAAGCTAAGGAGTTGGTGAGTTGGTGCTTGCTTAAAATCAATGTTTCAAATAGTAGATTAATAAAGTGCCTCCCCCCCCCCCCCCCCCGCCCCTTTTTTTTCTTCAGGATCAATAAAGCTTAACATAATATATTAACATATTGATAAATAGGTTAGAAAGTCTGTTATCAAATTAAGCAGGCATTTTCCTACATAGCTCTGGCTTCCCTGGAGGGTCAGAGAAATCTCTGCTTGCTTCTAGCAAACTACCAAGACAGAGAATATGTTTAGGACAATCAAGGTCTCTGCTGTAGACAAGTCAATATGATCTTTGTCATTCTTAGTAAAAGGCCACAGGCTTTGTATGGTCCAGAAAGAGCAAGGTCTCATGTGTAGCCTGGGCTTGCTTTGCTCTGAGATGAGTTTAGATGTTTTGAGCAATTGGCTGGTTGTTCTGAGCCAAGGTATGGCAAAGTGAATCTGAGTTAAATGGCAAGATGAAAATTGAGAGAAGATCTCAATCTTCTAGAGATATGTAATGTAAAATAGTGTGTAAAAAAGATCCAAAATCTTTAAAAGTTACAGCTTAATCACCAAGCCAGAAAGACTTTTGGAACAAATGTCAGACTTATTCTTGACAAAGTGTAACCTGTTCTTTCAAGACAATAAACTGTTATAAGATTAGAACTAGTTTAGAATGTCTTGATATAGACATCCAGATAACAGGGTAGTCCATAACATATGTGAAGAGATTAGCATTTATAGACTAAAGAACATATTTTCATTAGAGGACATAATCAAGAACATCTGTCTGTCTTTCTGTACACACACTCCCACTCCTTGCCAATGAAATATGCCTTATTATAGAAATATATATATACATCTATACATAATCTTATGGACCATAAAAGAAACTGAAATTATTAGTACTATTAAATCAGTGGAAACTTACTGCAACAACTCTCTAAAGATGATATTTATCAATTTCCTTGAGAAATTAAAATTGGAAAGTTGTTAGGGGTGAGATAAGCACCAAAGAAGGTGAAAGGGTACTTGCATATAATAATGGAAGGAGATATTTTTTCCCTTGACTTTGACCCTCATGCAGGAGAACGTAAACAGACCCCAAAAATGGCCTGGAGGCCCATTATGGATCAATAGGAATTTAATAGGAGCCTGTCGATATGTAGATTGAGGATGACCTGAATCTTCTGAGTCTTGGCTTACGTTTACAAGGTATTTCCATAAATGAAATCAACAAAAGAACCTTTTAATTTTAATTGAATGTATCTGCTTTGAAAAGTACCCAAAACTCTACCTTTCAAAGCAAGGAAGAGATTATTACACGGTCATACAATTCAAAGAGTAAGACATTAAAGAATGAAAAGCAAGCAAATTAGAAGACATTTGTAACAATTGCAGGTTCTTAGCAAAACTATGTTTGTTGATCTTTGCGTAGGTGTCAGGAATCTCTAGAAAATTTTGAATTAATTGTTATATGCATGTTTATTTATGGACTGGATTGACTTCTTGCATTGTGGCTGAGATTCCTCTCTCATCAGTTAAATCAATCTGCTCTAGGAATAAGGTATTTTTGCTTTCATGTTGAACACTCAGAAAAGATTTCTCTTTAAGAAATATTAATTGAAAGTGTTAGCCTTTAAACTGACTGCAAAAATTTGTTGTTAACCAGAGCCTAATACATTCCAGTTATTCAAGTCTTCCACGTTTTGTTTGTTATACTACTAAACACTTCATTTGATTTATTAGTTCGCAAGATGTAAGACCTAGGTAAATTTTTCAAATTTATCCAGCTATGTAAATTGTAGACAAGCATAGCAATGAGGACAATACATATTTTATTAAAAAGACAAAAAATAGGAAATTTTATTACAAAACCAAAATTTTAAAATGTAAGCACAATGCAAGAAAAATACAGACCAGTGCTATGGGTCGTCATGTGTTTTTTGAACAGCAGTACCAAATCAAACTTCAACCTTTTCTCTCCTCACAACTCATTTTTCCTGTCTCCTGTATCACAACCTAAACTTTGCTGTAATATTCCTTTGTGAGGCTACAATGTGAGTTTGATTACAGATCGGAGATCTTGTTGATTTAAAATTTTTTTCTGTTTGAGGTGTGTGTGTTTATGGGTTCTCTACCCCTAGCAAACCAATTTCATACACTAATAAATTGCATGAATGAATAAATATTGCATTGGTTGGTATATATATATGTGAATGTAGGTATAAATGTATCTATATGATCATATGGCATTATTTATGTATCTATGAATATACAATACATACATTATACCTGCACTATTTAGGTAGTGGGGTACTGCAGAGAAAGTGTAGGACCTATCAGTGGAGTCAATTTGTGATACATGTATTGGTATGGCTGCAACTCATAGGAACCTTATTTTTTAAGGTATACTGGACAGAAAATTACTGTCAACATCACTTCAGAATTTCAGCTTAGAAAAGCTGACATGAAAACACAGTCTTATTGAATCAGTGTTAATCTTACTACAAGCAACCTCAGAAAAGAAATTAGCATGTCATCATTTTGTCTGGTAAGCTTTCCCTTAGATGGCATTTACTTCATTAATAATTCCCTTATTCTCATTTTGTCAATCCTCAAAATGTGTAGTGATGTTTTTATTTTTTTACTGCTACAAGTGAAGATTCAATGACAGATCATTCCCTTTGGCATGACTCCTCTAGAGTTTACACTGCTGATGTTAAAGTATGTTCATTTTCATTGAAATTGTTTTACTGGATAACTAAATATTAAAGAATTTTACAATACTATACAAATTGTATGTTAGCAAGCACATAATCTTAGCATGTTTTTCACTTCACAGTGCCCATGTATATCAATGGTATAAATGGCAGAGGTGGCAAACATTTTGTCCAAACTACTTTATCCTGAACTTTTAGTTTCACAACAATTCATAGAGGACTTGGGATTTAGAGTAAAGTATTAAAGTTAAGATAACTGCTGATACATGACTTTCAAAACTGGAAAAAAAAAAAAAAGCCATATATAGGAGCCACTTCTATAATGAGATATATTGCCCAATCAGCTGCACTATTTTCCCCAAAAGAGGAAAATGAGGACAAAAAGAGCTCAGGCTTTCATGTGATGCAGCATATTTGTGAGATTAAATACAAAATTAAACTTTCTTGAAATGCTTCATATTTGTTCTACATACAAAGATGTTTTTTTAAATTTTTTTAGTATATTTTAATCTAACTGAAATCAAGCACAGCCAATGTGTTTTCATTTTAATTTTTCTTACTTGAAGTTTTGAAGTGTCAGAGAAAATTAGATATCTCTCACTTTGATTTCGATAAAATTTGACGTCAGTTCAAAATTCCCAGTCAGTTTAAATGCACTGTTTCAAACCCAGGCATGAGACTGAATACAGATAATCAAGCTATAATTCCTACATTTTTTATTAGCATATGTATATACTACTACAGTTCCTTTTTAAGAGTCTTCTTACAACAGCGTGATTTAATAGAACATAGTTTAGTCTCCTTATGATTCAACATATTGAGAAACAAAATGAACATTTTAAAATGTTGGGGTTTTAATCTCTTCACTTTTTACTACACATCAATAGTTATTTATAATAATCCTTCCTGCTCTTTTTCCAGTTATTATAACAGGCTTTATTATAAATCACTATGTTCATGTTCTGCAATGCAGTATGTTCATAACTGAATTAGAACATCATGACCATATGCCCAGCACTGCAGGGAAAGTCTATCTGAGGGTTGAGGTAGGATGGAACAGAAAGTAAATTACTGTCAGAATTACTAAAGACTGAAAGATCTATTTTATGACAAAGAACAACCAAGATTTTATGTTAATTGGTTAAAAGATTTAAGAGGGGAACCATACTCTCAGAATAATTTAAACTGCACATAACATGTATACATTAAAATAACATCAAGGAATGCTCTTGGTTTTGAGTTTTTTGCTCAACACTTTTATCTTACAAATGAAAATTGTAATTAACTCTAAACATGAGCAATGTAAATCATAAGCACAGACGGGGAGATTGCACCTTTTTAAAGCTGCAAATGGAATTTAACAGATCAAAATCAGTAAGTTTGATATTCTATTCACAAAGATATAAATCCTTCAACAATTTTTATTACCAGACTGACAATATAATTTAACTGTAGCACTTAAAATGGTAATTAAACCATCAAATGTTCATGTGTGGTAGTTAGGTGCTATTATTTGTTGTGATTGTGTTATTTGTTATGGTGGCATAAGGCACATAGGGAAATTTCCTGCTTTGGATGGTAACACTGGTTCTCTCTGTTCTGAACTTTATTTACCAACTTGCTGGCCAACAAATATGGTAATTTATTTTATTTGACTTTTTTCTTTATTCTTTGAAATAATCCTAATTAATTTTGGCCTAAAAACTAATCTTCATGTGACACTTTTTACACGTTCCTGTCCATAGCCTGATAGCTGGTATTATAATTAATTTGCACTAAAAAATTCAGTACCGTTATAGCTCCTGAGTTGCCCTTTTGATAATCTTTGACTAACAAAAAACATTTGCAGTTTATTTGCTATCTGTCTGCCACAGAATTTCAAACTCAAGGAAGCACTTTGAGTCTTACATCTACCTGATGTCCTTAATAGCTTATATATGGAACTTCATTTAAAGGCTCTGGGAGTTCATGAGTGTAGTTGCAGGTTTTACACAAAAAATATTTATGAAACAATTAATTGTACAAACAATTAGTACATAAGAAAATGGAGAAAAACATGCTACAAAAATGCACAAATCTAAACATTAAAAGATCAGAAGAAGGTAATAATTTCCCGTAAAAAAAGATAAATTCACCATTTATGGAAAAACATCTATTGCAAGAATGGTTTATAAAATCCATCTCAATTCCAAGCTTATTTTTGATGGGTCTTGTGAGCTACCTATGTCATACATATTGGTTCTAATGTCATGGCAAACATATCTTCAAAAGTGAACTTTTATCTGCCCAACCGCTTGTAAGAGTCAGTCTAAAGAGAATGATATTGTCTCAACATTGCCAATAGAGACCTGGAGATGGAATGTGATGCTCATGGACACCAAGAAACCAAGACACTGGGAAGGAGAATCGCATGGTAGGAGGAGTACTATGCCATTCCCTGCTACCTGGGATTGACAGGAACAACTATATAAGGCTGCATAACCACTGTCCAGAAGATGGATCACAACCACTGTCATAGCAACGCAGCAGAAAGCTTGAACTTCAGGTGAACTTTCTTCATTATAATATCATTATAATACAAAACCACACCTCCTGGTCTGAAGCTACCCACCTCTAAGGCAAACCATGCCTCAGGCACTCCTCTTTGGACATGCGTGGTAACCCTGCTCAAGAAGGCGGAGACTGGCGACAATCCATGGACCAGAGGAGGAGCAAGGTGTTGTTGCTTGGCATAAAAGATGGCTCCTTAGCAACTGAACTTTGGAGATCTTCCCCACCAGGGATCACGACGATTGGAAGGACCAGCAGGACACTACCTGGACCTGGGACCATAGGGATGTCTTGGACCTGTGTTGGTAGCTATAATCCTCTTTCCTTTTCTCTTTACTTTACCTTTTCTTCCTTCCCTGTCACTCTATTGCACGCCACTTTAAGGGCGAACAATAAAGTTGCATTTATTGATCAAAGCATAACCCCTTGGCGTGGTTGCCTTGATTTTTTGCACTTCGAGATCATAGTAAAGCAACCATCATGAGTCCACTGAGTGGACCGTGACACCACTGCATGTATTTGTTGGTACTCAGTTGGAAGGAGTTTGAAATTAACAAAAGGTAATCTCAGTGACAGAAGTCCAGTCAACTGCTCTTTTATTGTAAACAGATATATGACAGTGGTTGAAGATCCTAGACCTGTGAGTCCTATCAGCTCTGATTTTAATCACTGTAGTCGGCATTATGACTATACCTCAAAAAGCACGATATAATCTGTATTGATTAATAATGTAACAAATGCTTATTTATACTTAAGAAAAAAATATTTAATATTACTTCAGGAAAGGGAGGATAGGAATAAAATATAGAAATAATTTTTGAGGCATTTATGTCATATTTAATTATTTTCATTAATTTCCAAGGACTTGATGTGAATCAGTTGATTATATGTCCCTAATAGAAAATTATTCACTAATTCTAAGGCTAGAAAAAAGATTGAAAAAACAATAATTCAATGTTAGTTGTAAATTAGCTTATTAATAAAAACTAAATACACATTATAAAAATCCATCGCCTTCAGTGTTCTTATTAAAGTGCTTGATGTTCAGTTGTTGCTCTGTCACATTTCCTGCTTTTGGTAAAATGGCTGAGAGTATTCTACAGTCTGGAGTAATATGGTATTTTAATTTACCTGTTCCGTTCCTCCAGAAGATACAAAGAAACTGTCAAAATTCTTAATGTTAAATTAAACTCTGCATTCTTTTTCTGCAAGTCAGGGAGTTCTGTTTATTACCACAAGTCTTTGGAAAACACTCATTTTGCTATCCTTGTATCCAAATCTGCAACGTCACTCTTTAATGGAGGCCTTTTGTTTCCTCAGATATTCCATGAAATATGTTACTTACTCTTTTCCTTAAGTTTTAGTGTCCTGACTTGCCAAAGTCTTAGAAGTAAAAATGTCTTACTGTGCAGTTTTTGTTGTGAATACTTGAGATGTGTTCAGATAAATTTTAAATTAGATAATTATAGTATAGGCAAAATAATTTGCAATGTTTGTAAAGGCAATGGTGAAGAAATGAAGATTTTACATATGTATTGATTAGATGAGAAAATTATTCCATTTTATCCAGCTAAATTGCTGTAGACTTTTCTAACTTGCCAAAGTCACTTCAGGGTAGAGTTCAGTAAGTTGAGCTGATTTTATAATTTATTGCTACTGAAAGCAGTGGCTACTCTTGCATCTCTACACTCCTGGCTTCATCCCTTGGACTTCTTTGATCCCAATGAGCCATTACCACTCACTGAAACAACAGAATCCAGCAAAAACTAAAGAAGTAATAGTTTATGGTTGATGTAATGAGCTGGAACTGTTCACCAAGAGGTCAAACAGATGCCAGAGCTTGTGCAAGAAATGAGGCATGACTTTCACTGAGAGGAGGGGAGGAGGAAGTAGTTTAACAGCAGTGCCTTGATAGATCAGTTCATCTGCCTTGTCTGCAACTGGAAATTGCATCTGGTAAAGAAAGCAATGTTTTGGAAGATCATGCTAATTTATGTGAACTGTTTTTCAAGTTCTCTAGAGGAACCAAACACCTGTACTCAATTGTACTCAGTTTTACCCATTCATTCTTATTTAAATGATAATTTTGCTATATGCTTTACTTAGATTCTTCCCCTTAGATTCAAATGCATTTTTTATATTTCCTGTACTTCACTGACTTACTGGAACCTTTCCACTTCAACAAGTAATTTGTTGAAGTGATTGTTGTTGAAGTCACTGTGAAGTTAAGTGGTAGCTGTTGAAGTCATTTCTACTTTTTAAGACACAGATCGTACTTTCACTAGATAAGGAGATAATCTGGAAGTTTATCACCATCAGAAAGACACAGTTCTTCCTTTTATCCCTCTCTAACCTACTTTTCCATTTCTAAGTTCATATGCCTTGCATTTATCTTGTGTCTTGTTTTTTTTTGGACTGTTCCCTGAAATGGTTTAACTCGCTTCCTCAGCAGAAAATCAACAAAGAAAAAAACATCAAAAAGATGGCTAATTTTTTCTGGATGAGTATTTTGAAGTAATTCAGAAAATGGACTCAAGAAATCAGAGCCAGAACAAGGTAAGTAAAACATCAAAAAGTAGGATGGTACAAGGGAAGCAGTTCTGGAGGTGACAGAGAGAGGAGAGGAAATTTCATCTTTCACTTTACTCCTGATGGTGTGAACTATCAGATTATGTTATTGAAAATAGAATCACAGCATCAGTTTTCATCTCTGTTGGAAGTGTTTCCAGTATTGAGCTTTATGCTTTATGCTTTATTTGAGTATACATAGTACAGGTGTATCAGATAAAATCATAAAGCTCATTTTGAGCTACTGTCTGAATGAAAACGCAGTGATAATGAACCATCAGTGGATTACAAAGAATGATACATCCAACACTCAGCACCTCTCCTCTAAAGTAAGGTGAGATTGTGCTCTCCTGAATATACTAAAGGACTGGAAATAAGTAGTGTGATCATCACCTCATTTGATCTGGAGGTGACTGTAGGCATTAAGTACAATACAAATCAACAGTGTACATGTAGAGCAAATGAGGGGGAATGGCACCTTGGGAAGTTAAGGAAAGCTTTTCCACCAGGATGTTAATGTAGCACCAGAACAGGTTTTTCAGAGAGGCTTGGGAATTTACATCTTTGGGAGCTTCAGTTAATCAGATTCTACTTAGGCAAGACTGAAGGTTCAAGCAGCCAACAGCACAGTGACCTGAATCGGTGTTGCTGTCATCCTGTTTTAAGCCAATTGGACCAGAGACCTCCAGAGATCTCTTCAATCAACATTTATGTCATTCTATATTTCTGTGATTGCTTTTTTTTTTTTTCCTACTTTTTTTTTTTTTCCACAGTTACTGCATTACGAACAGCAAGGGTTGGAAAGGTTGCCCTGAAGTCCTTCCCTGTGTAGGACATTACCCAGGAACGTTGTTTCCTAAGTGCTTTGTGCATTTTCTTACTGCTATTGTTCATGAGGCTTTGGATTCATACAAATAGAATTATAAATAAATAAACCATTGTCTTTTTAAATTTTTTCTTATTTTTTTTTCGATTTTAAGGTTGGTGGTCAAAGACTCCTCTAATAAGTGACTGAACTGACATAGAAAACAATTCCTATGATCTTTGATTCTGATCAGACAAATTTATACTATCCAACTGTGATCCTGCAGCCTTTTAGAACTTAACAGAGCAAATTCCTCAGCATTAAGCCTTAATTTAAATGGGGCATTTCTGAGCAGACTCAGCTGCCTTTTTCATCTTTCATTTAACAATGCATTTCTCAGCAATAAGTTAAGAAGCCTGTGTACAGTAGTTTTTTATGAACTTTAATTTGTGCTCACAGAACTATAACACTGTGTTTTTCCTGAATAAATGCTGCATTTCAATAATTGTTCTCCACTGATTTGTTTGCTTATTTTCTGATGTTTTTTTTTTCTTTTCTTTTCTTTTCTTTTTTTTCTATTTTTATGGTACTAATGGTAGGATCAAGTCAGAAGACAACACAGAAATAAATAAATGCAGATTGACATCACCTGTTTCAAGTAATAACCTTTTTCCATTTTTTCCTACATTGGCAATTATTAAATCATGCAGCCCTACTGACATATTTTAGTAATCAGTAGCACAGAACCAATCAAGTTTTGTGAAGAAATATTTAGGAATTTTTTGTAGTCAGAGGCTCAAAGTTTTTGATGTTGCGTGAACTTTTCTATCCACACCTGAGGTCACTAGTGGCCAAAAGTCATTAACTGACTGGTGTTGATGTTTGCAAAATGAATTGCTGGGCTAATTCCAGGAGAAGGGTGCAAATGTCTGCAAAATAATTGGCAGAGCTAGACAGACTCAGCAAAAATGTGAGTGACCATTTAGTCGGGGTGATGACACTTTCAGCTGTGCCTTCTCCTGTCATTCTCAAGGATAGGTCTCATTTACAGCACAGTGCTGTAACCTAGAAATACTTTGTCTAGATTTAGATATTTACAGAAGAAAAAGAAAATACAAGAAACTAACTCTGGTTATCAGCAAGTCTATTTTAATAATTCATTCTGGCTAGCTATCTTTGAGAGTTTTTTTCTGCTTTTCTCCATATTCAAATTAAAATTATGACCATGATATATAATATTATCCAGATAGCTTATATGCAACTATTCACAAAGGGAAATAGAAGAAAATCATATGAAGCCAAGGAAAGTATTTGAGAACCCAAAATGTATGGAATTTCAACCTGATGATCAATGCAGTATTTGTTGAACTCACTGTACTTACAGAACAAAAGTGTTTTTCTGTGCAATAGTCTAAAAGAATTGTCTTCTTTGGAAAAGAATATAAAATTGCACCCACACAACTAAATGCTGATATTGAAATGTCTGGTTTATCCCTAATTTCTTTTCTTTGGAAAGTATTCCATATGCTATTCTGCTGTTCATATGGAAAACATCATCTGCTCAAATGGAAAGGTCAGAAATAGAAGTGTTAAAGCAAGTCTATCAAGAGGTTTTACTTTAGATTAGAGAACAGCAATACTTTCTAACAGCTTTCAGTGTTATATGATGTCTTCTTATTACTATATATATAACAAGTGGAATCTTACAGAACTTTCTAAGATGAATTTGCATCTCCTTTCAGTTTTAAAAAAAGCTTTCATTATTTTCCATATACCTGCAATTTACTTTTATGAGTGTAAAATACTTGTGCTTTATTTATAGACTTTTGGAGAATTTTTAGGTCAAAACCTTCTTCAAAACTGAGCAAATGGCAGAATTCTATATAAGAAAAGGGGAATGATTATGAGGTTTTTGGCATCAGCACCTGTGATCTATCAGATGAGGGGGTCATTGATAGGTAAAAAAAAGTAATGATAACTATAAAAATAACACATAAGACAGTAGTTCTAGATACCCTCATATCTATATTTAGAACAGCAGTAAGGAAAAAAAAAATCAAACCCTTAAGGTATTACTTGATTTAAAGTATTGACTTCTAAACTTCACAGAGCAAGGCAAAATGCTGGGAATTAAATTTTATTGAAAAGGTGATAGGGTTAGTACCCTTGTAAGTGTCCTAGTAAGTGAAAAAGAAATACAGCCATGGCAGTAACGTGGGAGAAACAGAGTACATTTATCAGCCTTCTTCTGGATAATAATTTTTAAAACTTCAAGGAATAACAGCCTCTCTTAAGATTTTCTGAAATACTTGTAATCTATTGACAGTCTGGGATATAGGACAAAAATGAAACCTTAAGAGGTGGGTCACGCTTCATATTTATCAAAGTCACCTTTTACTGCCTCAGAATCCTCTATAATTATACCCCATGTATAAGGTATGTACTGTGTTTTCCAAAAGAATTCAGAAAAGGAAATAGTTGTGCAATCTTTTTTGATATTTTTTTCTCCTCAAGAATCTTATATTGTCTGGGAGTTTTTATTATTATTTCCTTCTGTTCTAGTTTGATGTTTATACTTTCCTGGAAGGTTTTGAGGTTCTTGAACCGTTCTGCATGCAGAAAAGCTATGGCTACTCATGTCTTGGAACTGTACATCAAGCTAGTCATTATTTGTGTGGTGAACCCCCTACAGGTTAAAATTCAATATGCCAGGTAAACAATGAACAGGACACAAAACTATTATGTTCATTTTATAAATGTAACTGTGTGCTAGTGTAACTTTAGAGCTAGTGCAGTAACAAATAATATCAGCTCAATATGATTGATGTTGCTTTCAGTTTAGCTAAAAACATTTTATCAGTACTGGAATTGCTCAGCTTGGTTGGTTAAGTAACTGAGGTTTGTTTATAAAGATCTGACAAACATTAGTTCTATGGAAAGCAAAGCATCTAAAGTTATCTAATTCCCCTACAATATTAATTTCTTTAATATATATCTATCTTACAAAAACATTATTGTATTCAACCCAACAGTTATTCCATGATTGAGACCATTTCCTTATTCACTATATGCAATAAGATGTTATCATCTCTTCTGCATAATTTTTTTCTAGGCACTAAGGCCCCAGGAAATACGTAGAAATAGTACATGAAAGGATGCCCATTTCCAGAAGAGAAGTATATCTTAAAATGCAAAAGACAGCTGGCAATGAATAAACAATGGACATGACAATATATGTAAGAAAGAGGAGAGTCCAGAGTTAAAGGGTATTGTAAAATCAAGTTTAGCGTCCTTGAAGAGAATCCTATATTTAGAAGATACCAAACAAAAGACATGAGACATATGCAAGGTATGTGTTTCTCCACCCATTTTTTTGTCTTTCTGAAATTGACTTGAAGGTAAACAGCAATGGAAGATACACTATATATCCTTGCCTTTCCACCTTCTACATCAACATAAATATTTCTTTAGAGGCTGTGAGTCAGACTTTTAATATTAATAGTTTAATTTTTTTCTTTGGGTTTGGTTCTTTCTTTCCTTTTATTTTATTTTTTTTCTTATAAGCTTCCTATTGAACACTTTCATGAGGTGGGTAACACCTAAAATTAAGGAGCTGCAGAAATACAAATTAATTGGTTTATGATCTGCAGCACAGCACTTGGGCTACAGAAATATAAATTCTTTTTGTTTTATTAAAACAGCTGCAGCTTTTCTGTATTTCTTAGGGCACAGATTTGATGCCCTCTAGCGACGACCACTTGGTTTAATACTTAAGAAATTTACGCAGAGGTTGGACTGGGTACAGATGTGAGTAGATCTTACATATCAACATGACAGTTTTCTGACTCTGATATGCATTATGAAAGCTTTTTAATTCCTTCTTTCACCATCGATTGACATGATTCTAAAATTACCTGAACTTCTTCTCCCCACCAAACAGAATAAAACAAGAAAACATAGTTAAAACTATGAGAGAATGTAGTGATAAACACTGTCTTGAAGGGTTTATTTATTTATTTATTTCTAATTAAAGCCATGTCTTCTTCAAAGGTTGAGAGAACTGGCATATGCTTACTGTCATGCTAACAAACTGCAGACTATGAAAGCACACTGCAGTTACCATATGCTAGAGAGCATATTATAACTGAATATAAAAGCTGATAATTCTGTGTCCCCTCTGTCTTTGACTTTTTTCCAAATATACACTGGTGCAATACACATGACTAGTGCATTAAACTTTCATCTCTTCTATGAAGAGGTTATCTTGCACCTTCAGATGAAAGAACATGATAGCCGGAATAATCTATACTAAATTGTGTGGGAGTTACAGACTTTTATAATCTAATGTTTGTTTGCAATTCTTACACATTTAACAGATAGGAGGGTTTTTTGCACATTTAATTACAATCATCAGTACATCATATTGTTTAGCCTTTAAGTACATCCTCATTATGATAATTCTTTAACAAAATTAAAATAAAACATCTTTACAAAGGTTGGGGATGTATAGTTAACCTGAAATTGCTATAGAATTTGCCAGAGAACTGTAAGTTTTAGATATAAAGTCAGCATTGACTTCTGTGTAGCATAACATGACAGATGTTCTCATGATGCTAGAGATGCAACAACCTATCTGTAAGTAATTTGAATAACTGCTGAAGCAAGTTATATCTTACATCACCAGGAAGTTATGAACATGAGGAGGAGCATAGTGTAACTCCTGTGTCTAGGTAGGAGGGAAGATAGTGTATTGTATTGCTCTTTTTTCCTGCTTAAAGCCCCAGATAAAAAAAAAAAAAAAAAAAAGCCAACAAAACACACACACAAAACCCCCAAACAACAACAAAAAACCCCAACAAAAAACCCAATTTTGTATCTTCTCTACAAAAGAACTTATGAAGAAAAGCCTTGAAGGAAAGAAAGTGAAATATTTTATAGAACAAAACTAATAATTTTCAGGTTTTAACCCTATTCTTACAATTTCTTCAGAACTGACAGTAAGCATGGGGAAAAGAATGCTGGACCTTAGCAATGTGGATTCTGAACTGCTGGAGCAGCTTAAGTTGGAGCAGTTTCTTGCTGTGCCTGTGCTGGAATTTATTAGCAGCATCTGGAATATGGAAAACAACTACCTTATTTGCAAGTTAAAGATTAATTATCAGATTTTCCTTGATACAAAGACAGCACTCTACTCTCCTTATTATATTAAAAGCCAAGAAGTCAGGACAAGCTTTCTTGAAGTTCTATGCAGCAGAGAGATTTCTGCCACAATAGGCAGGAACAGAGCAGGTTTAAGCAAACCAATGTTGTCAGTTGCTCAAGGCAGCCAACAGCAGATGACAGCAGAATCAGGTATTGTTGTGTACAGAGGCTTGGATTTTAGTAAAGCAAAAAGCAGCAATAACAGTGTGGCAGGAAAAAGTTCCTGATATTTTATTTTGGCATATAATGAATAGATATTGAAAAACTGAAAGGAAAAGGAACTAACAAGTCGGTGCCTGATCCCCATCACTGTAGGAGTTGTTGCTGTTGTGTTTGCTTGTATATTGTCTTTCTCCTTGATACTTCTCTGGTTTTAGACTTCAGAAGTAAACTTTTTTCTCCATATCACCATAGAACATTTGCATATTTAGAAAAAAAAAATCACTACCACATATCTTATTATTGAGAGTTATAAATTATCTCTAAAACTTATTCCTAATTTACATCTGCAATTTCTTTTTGTTGATATTTTTTCAGTGCTTTATTTTAAAAAATAAAATATTTGGTGGTGATATATAAACTTGCTGAATGTGCTTATGTTGTTGGGCATTTTAAAAATATGTTTCAATCTTTATCAATTTTGTCTGGCATACCTACTAGTAAATAACACTAGTGGCCCCGCATGTGTGATCAAAAAAAAAGGCTAATATTTACCATTTGTACAACAGTATGTGCTAACTGTGTAAACAACCATGATCCTGAAGTTGTCAGTCCTCTGGGGAATTTAATCTTTAACTACTTAGATACTGGTTATATGAGTTTTGGCTGGATACCAGGAATCTATTTTCTCTTCCCCAATATAACACAATATGATACTAGTCTCTGCTTACCGTACATCCTGATTTCAAAAGCTCGAATAAAACCTTGCAGCAACAGTGTAATAACTTGACTGTACTTCAATATGCAGAATTATTGTATACAAAGTCTTAATGTCCTTTACCTGCAGATGAAATACTTTATTGAAAAACTGGATTCAGAAAAAGTTACGGTACCCTCAGAACCTCTCAGATGCATTTGTACCTCCTTCACTGCTGTACAAAATATTGTGATGGGGGACATGAGGAAGACTGAACCTTCTAGATCATGGTCTCCAACAGAAGGAAGGGAATCTTCATAGAGTACATCATTTAATGGAAAACCATTTCTGTGGACAGGAATATAGGACTCTAAAGTGTCCCTTGGCTCAGTGTAATCCCCTGTTAATGGCATTCAAATCATGTAATCTTATCTATTGTTGGGACTAGCATAATCCTAAATTTTCATGTTTTACACTAACTAATTCTCCTTTTCTCAGTTTATATCTAATTAAGATATTGGTCACTCCACTGCCTATCTCTGTCATTAGTATTTCCACTTGCAATTTGCCTTCTATGAGATGCCATATGTTATTAATACACCTTTGTTAGCCTTCAGGTTGCAGTCTACAGTACATGCTAATAACTCAGATGTGATGCAGAATTTACCAGATACACTTTTATGGAAGAGTGGCATGGAAAAATAAATAGTCAGAACTACTTCTGAAAGCGATGATTGTGTTTTGGTTTGTATGGTTAAGTCTGCTTCTCCTGATTGTCTATGAAGATGTAAAAATGAAGTATGGAATGATCAAAATATGCTTTGCCGGCAGTTTTCAGACAAACTCCTTGATATTTTCTCTGTAATTATGTATGTGTCTCTCAAGTAACTTTGTTTTCCCTGTGTGATACAATATTTTTAATAGTCTGTTTTGTTTCTCACAGAGAATGGGGACCTTAATAATTGCTTTTTTTTGTGACCTTTCCATTAAAAAATGGAAAACCAACCAAGCATACAACACCTTTATGACCTTCTGAATAATTATGAAACAGTGATATCTTTGTCAGACAAGTCACATGTTATAAGGAAACATTCTTAGGAGTCTTTGCTATTAGCCTACCTAGATTTAAGTCTGGACATTCATGGCTTATACTCTGTCTTTCTTTAATAAAGTGGGTAGAAGGCATCCATTATAATCAATTTTCATAGGTGATTCTTATTTTTTTATTTCATATGGAAGGTATATTGAACAATTAATTATGATTATGTTATTTCAATTGCATTTACAGTTACTTGCCTTCCTTCAAATTAACATGAACTATTTTTACATAGTACTTATAAGCATACAGATGAGTGACCTAGGTTATTTAGTGTTAATATAAGTAAAAGATAAAGGCCTTTTATTTATTTTTTTTAAACATAGCAAAAGCCAAATTGCAAATTTTAATGTTTGCAGCTCCCTGAGACAAAGCCATGAAAGAGCTCCTCTGACTGCCATGCCTGCATTTTTTTTTTTATCCCTTGGTGAGTATACCTTTCAAAGGAAATCTTCCCTAGAACATTTATACATCGTTGAAACTCTTTTGGGAAGGCTGAATCATTCCATTCCCTAAAGAGATCAGCATTTGATAGTCCAACTCCCTATCCAAAACTGATTCTTCAAAGTTTCCCACTCTCCACTCAGGTTCCAGAACTTCAGTTCCAAACCACAATCACTTTCAGAAGTAACAACAAAGCATTGAACTCATCTTGTGAAAAAGGATTCACAGGATGCCCAGTCCTTTTTGGTTGTGTATGACCTTGAGAGAAAGGAATTGATCAATCTTGTGCTTTCATGATCCTCTGATTGCCCTTTCATAATCAGAAAAGTATGTTTTATTATTATAATAACATAATAATAAATATATAATATCTATTATTATAAATAAATAACATAATATATGTTATTAAAATGAAAGACTAAGAAATGAAGGCTAAACATATAGCTTAACACTGAAATAATACTCCAGTTAATTGCTAACATTTTCTATACTCTTAAGGACATCAAATGCCATTCTTATGGCTGGAACAATAAGACAACAAAGCCAGAAAAGAAGAGGTATTTTACACATGGGAATCATACACACTGATAGTTCCCAGTAGGGATTAATTCATGGAAAAACCTTGTGAAGATGGAATTTGTTGTAGTACCCTCCAACAAATATATATTTTTTTCTTTTATTAAAAAATATCTATTTTTAAACATTTTAATAATAACATATTTAATATTTAACTGGTCAAAGAATGGCAGTATCACAGCCTGCATGTAATAAGAAAAAAGGAGAGCTAGGTTTTGAGTTTAAATACACTGAACTAAAAATGATAGTTTTACTACTTACTAAGGCAGAGATCTCATTTGATGGAACAGAAATGAGTGTCAGAAACCTTGCCAAGCTCAAGATCTCTAGTAGAATGAAACTGACTTTGAAAGAGAGAACTTTCAACATTTAAAAGCCATGGAGACATAGCACATTTACTGTCCTAGATAAAGAATGCATTTTAAACAAAAATAATGTAGCCACAACATCTTTTTATAACAAAAGAAACAAGCAAACAAACAAACAAAAAACTTTTTTTTTTTGTTACTGTTTACTGATTGTTTGCAGACTATTGGAAGACATCCAGATATGGGTGTTTGAAAAACAGCTGGGCAATGCTAAGTACACTACAGGGATGGAAGCTTCTAAAGAAAAATAGAGCAGAATATCATTAGTATACATTTGGAAAGTTACAATTCCGTAAGTGAATCGGGCACCCTGGAGTATGCAATATAAAATTGGAGCACATGGAAAGCTAAAGAAAACTACAGAAATTAACCACATTCTAAAAAATGAATCATAAAATGCAGCAGTAGTTTCAAAAAGGGAAGAATTTTGCCTTAACAATGAGAAGTGTGTAAGTCAGGTTACCCACAGATTTGAAGAAAACCATTTAGGAATAGAATTTTAAACACTCATGAGAAATATAAAACAAGTGAAAACTTAAATCCTCTATACAGTCTTGTTACTGTCTGATTGATCATATGTGGATGGGCATAGTTTGGGAGTTGCATATTTGAAAACTGGAATCACTACTAAAAAAATGTATATTCTTCCTGGGCTTTTCTGTAGCACTCATTACTAACATACCTCACAAATATGAAGGATTTAATTTACAACACAGTTTTTTAATGTGTGTTTTCACCTCCGATTGATAGATATTTCCTAATTTCAAATGCTCAGTTTGAAAAGTGTAGAATATAATATTTCAGAAAAATACTTATCATTAGCTAAGCATTTTAGGTATTCAGAGTTAAAGCTACAGATGAAAATTTTTTGATCTGGGGCTCGAATAGAACATTTATAAAATGGGGAATGTGTCCTAATAGTTCTTTTCAAACATTTTAATTAAAGGTAGACCCATTAAAGGATGCTAATGACTACGATAGACTATAGATCAAAAAATCGAAATAATGTTTATAGAGAACAAAAGCTAAACAAACAAAAAGAGATTGCATGAGCACATACACATGAAAGACCAAGTCACATTCAGTGATATTTAACATTGCAAATTCTCAGTTTACTGAATAAATCTTTGTTTAATCTTAAGTGTATGAGCTATCTAAGATTCTTTTTTTGTGTGTGTAATACTGTCTCAAACTGAGTAGCTAACATCTATCACTAATCTATGTGTAGGTGAGATCTAGAAATCAGAAGATTTTTCTTTTAAATATTCTGGGATTTCAAATTTGCTAAGCATTTTGGAAACTATCACAACCTAATAGAATTACAACTTCCATTCTTTTACTCAAGTGAAGTAATGACTACTTCTACGACAATACCAAAAGAGGGGATTGTGTCAAGTGTTTTATAAATCCTGGATGTCATTTTACATCTCTCCTGAGTAAAAGGGAATGGCAATTTCAGATGTTTTAACTCCTAATTTAACATCTCTTAAAAGATCCAAGGCTGGTTTAGATCAAAAATCAATTAAGAGAAGTGTACAGGAATTAGTCTGCTCTTATTATGATGAAACAAGATCATGCACACGAAAAACAAAATTGATTTAATAAGAAAGGAGGAAGTAACAAGGAATGTTACTTTAGACAGTTTGTGTGGTTGATTCTGGATTATTACTGTTTATAATGTAATTTACACATTTCTTATAGAGTATACAGAAAAAAAACCCACATTAATATAACAGACAAAACACAGACAATAAACCTATTCAAGCTCCTTTTGTCTTCTCTTTTGGTCCATTAGATCATGAATTCTTTCTTGACTTCCTTATGGGACTGCAAAAAGGCCAAAAGAAATTCCAGCAGTTGGGACTGATGCAACAAATTCAGCTTCTGGTTTGTATTCATAACTTTTTGATTTTTTTAGTCTATTACAGATTCTTGTCCTCTTTATTTTTTTTTCAATGAGCCCTTTCTAGATCAAAATTTTCTTGTTAGTAACATGAGTAGAATCTAGTTCTTTGAAATGATACTCACTTTTAAAAAATATTTAAATATTGTATATAAGGAAAAAGAGCTTTATCCAAAGAACTTTATCCAGGTCAAGTGACTATGGCCTCACCTGTTTTAGCTGAAGTTCTGTGAATGCCATCTGTGACAAAGTTCTGACCAGCTCAGGTGGCATAACAACCATCCTTTCTGTCAGCTGAGGCTAGGGACCCTGTGCAACTTTTAAACTGGGCAATAATGAGAATGAAGCAAAATGTATTAAGGAAACATAAATATAAGCATAAGTGGACTGCTAGACTGAGGAAGAAGAAAATGGTCTTTTCAGGAAAGAGGGGAAAGCAGCCCCTACGTATGAACCATCATATTCTTGTCAGTGAAGACATCAGGATGCTGTTGTCATTTATAATCTCCCCTTGCCAGTCTGCTTGAGAAAAACTGAAGTGTCAGCCCTAGGAGCCAGAGGAACACCGAAAGAGTGAGGATTATACTAGAAGGCAGATAAAAGTACTAGGAAGGAGAGGGGATTGGGTGACAGTTTCATCTTGTTGGGAATGAGGCTTTCCATCTGAACTCAGTATGTTGGACCACTAGACTGATTTTTTTTAATAAATACATATTGGTCAACAATAAGTTCCTAATTTCTTATATGGTGTGTTTCCTTTTGCCCATATCAAGATTTTAAGTGAAACAGTTTCAAGATAGTTTATTACTTACCAAATAAGTGATTGGAGATGTTCAGAAATTATTCAGTAAGTCACTTTTTTCTCATGGGAAAAAGCCAGCCAATGAAAATTTTTATAGAATATATGACTTTCAATGGTATGCTATAATCAATAGGTTGGTTTAGTTAAGTCAGCTGTGATTGAGGGGAGCATAGTGCTGTACTCTAACAGACCTGGAATCCAGTGATAATAATCCCAGTGATGTTACAAACGTTGGCTTTAGAGTTTTGGTTGCATCTTGATAAGCACTTCAGGGGCAATCTGTCCATATTTTTCAACTGTAGCTTCAATAATACAAATATTAAAAACCTACTTAGAAAACAATTAAGATTTAACTCTATATTCTCTCTACTCCAGAAAAGAGGTCATTTTGTCTCCAAGAAAATCCTAGGTATTGGAAACATTGTGACATCTCTGAATGTCTACAGTCTTTACCCAAAATAAACTTCCTAGAAACAGTATTGCAAGTGTTAGCTTCTGCTTGATATTGCCATAGCATGAAAGGTGATTGAATAATTTTCATAAAAGTGGAATGTAAAGGTAAAATGAGCATGAAGTGCTTACTAAAGCTTCTAATAAATATCATGTCCTTAAATAATTTAAAATTACTCTCCTGAAAGGAGCTGAACTTAAAACAGGTAAATGAAAAAAAAATAAAAATGCTTGATACACTATGTTATATACCTTCAGTCAAGTTTTATGGACAACTTCTTAGCAATTACTTTTTCTACCTGTGTGCAACTGATGGGTATACTATTGAATTCTTTTTGTTGTAGGCTTTATTTTTAATTTTTGTCAGGAAATAACACAAATTATTAATGTTGTATCAAAATAATTTAAATATTTAGTTAGTAATGTAATGCTATGCTATAAATAACTACCATAAGTAAGTACTGTGTAATAAACAACTGCTTAAAAATCTGAAATAGAATTCCACAGCAGTTGAATTTTTTATTTCTTTGTTCTTTGTTTCTTTTCTGTTTTTGTTTTATGGTCTAACATGCAGCAGCTTACATTAGACTTCAGGAGCGTGTTCCATCAACATGCTTTAGAGGTCTCTAAGGCACTCACTCTTTTAAGCAGACAGTGAATGAAAAGCCCGTATATTTACAGAAGTGGGTCACAAAGTTTCCATACTTTTTTAAGAAAAATCTGTGTTGCACATTTTATACTGAAGTAAGAATATTTTGATGTTAAGAAATGCAGCTGAAAATTTTAATTAGCTTTTGTTGACCTTTATGTTAAAGTAGCTATTAATTAGTGGATGTACTTGTGTAGTGGTGAAAAGATACATCATTGTGAGGATGTTAAAGGGACACTGTTGTTTTTTTCTTTTCTTCCCCCCCCCCCGCCCCCAATGCTTTATCTAATGAGCATGAGACAACAGATGATTCTATCACCTAAAGCATAAAATATCATTGTTATGAAACATTTCATTACAGCTTTGATGGCCTGGATTATCTTTTACCAAAAACTACCCTAAAAAGCTAATTAAAATAGCAAGAGAGAATGTATATTTTTGCAACTTTCCAGTAAAACAGGTACTGCATACTAGTGTCATAACTGTAGACACTAATGTATCACAGAATACATCACTCAGTAATCACAAACAAAATAGCAGTCTTTTACTTCATACTATATGCTGTAATGCTTTATTTGATCTTAATTTAGCATTCTGCATTTCTGTGATTAGTAATGTGTAGTATTACTATGATTTCTACAAATAACCACCAGGACATATGTCATCAAAATAAATATTGCAAATATTTTTCTGTACCTTTTATTAGTTAATCTATTTATTCCTGGTCATATAGAAAAAGAGCAGATAAAACATAAAGGGAACCTGTCTCTCTGTGCTACTGACTTCCTTTGAAAAGTAATGACATTTGACAAGTCATTTTATCTGCATCAGTTTCATTAAACATGTGATAATAATTAATAAGGTTTTAGAGTGTTATAGCTCAATTCTGATTAATGAAACTTTGGGAAAAATAACTGAAAATTGTTGTTGCTGTTACTGTTTTTTTAATAAAGGAGAAAGAAAAGACATAAAATACAGTAACAAATAACATAGGTCTGTAATAACATTAGAAGATCCTGTTATATGCAAACATTTTATTCTGATCCCTATAAAAAATTGCTGTTGACCTCACTATCCTTTCAGGATCCCCTCCCTGTAGAAGGTTGACCCTGGCTGGGCTGAACAGAACTAGAGCATAGGCTCCACTGTGGCGTTCGGCAGTGTCTGTACACTCTGCACAGGAGGAAAGCTTGGGGTGGCGCTTCTATCAATACTTCTCCACTGAGGGAAAGGGACATGGCAAAGGTGAAGTTGAACTTTTCATATAAAATGACACAAAACTGAAATTAAGTAGATCAATTCCAGGGATCCACCAGTTTATGCCCTTTGTACTGTGGGGCACTGCACTGGAAATGTACAGATTGTGCTGCCTAACCTGTCAATGCTAAGCTGAGTGAAATGTAAAATTATCCATTAGATTCAAGGGAAAAAAAAAACAGTAAACACCCCACAAAAAAATAAACAAACAAAACTCAACAAAAAAAACCCAAAAGTATAATGTGTGATTAATTTCAAGAGTGAAGTTGCAATTAAGAGGATTTTCTACATCTAGCCCAGTTTTGCCTCTTATCTCGTGCTTTTTTTAACACAATATTTGGGGTCTGACATAAATATGTTATTTGCTTCTTAGCCTATTCCTAACTTGTCATCTTTCATCTTATTTACAGAAACATGCTTCCATGCAATGCAGTCAAATCTACTTGTTCTTCTTTTTAAAAAACCATCTGATAATCAATGATCCACTCAAGCATTTCACTCTTAACAGTCACATGCTATTGTATTATCAGTGCGTATTGCAGCTACAGAAACAGAGAAAAAAATCCTGCTCTTCAGGAAAGGTAGCTTACTATCGGTAGTGTTCACTTAGAAGAACATTTAAATATTAATAATGCATCATGCGGTAAAAATCAATCAGTTAATTAGCTCATGCATGTTCATTTTAAAAGTTAGTTATTTGACATTTTCCTGGTTTCAGCTGGGATAGAGTTAATATTCTTCATAGTAGCTGGTGCAGTGCTGTGTTTTGGATTTGGTGTGAGAACAATATTGATAGCATGTAGAGGAATTATAGAGGAATGAAGCTGGGTTAATTAACATTGATAATATACAGCTGTGGGCTGGCTTCAGGGGCAGTGGGTTGGCCGATGTGGATAGTGTGCAGCTGTGGCTGATTCCTGCTAAGCAGTTAAATAGCTCTAAGGGGTATGGAAGAGGAGCTTTGCATGAAGAGAGGCCTCTGAGAAGTGGCGGGAGGAGAGAGAGTGCCCCAGACTTAGGAAAGACAAGCAGAGGCCCTAGGAGAAGAAATGGGCCTGGATGAGGAGAGGCTGCCTAGAAGAGCAGCCTGGAGAAGGAAGACTCTGGACACAGCAGAGGCAAGAAGCAGGGTGGACTGGCCTTGAAGAGGATGAAGAAACAGGGCAGACAGTAGGTGAACTTTTGAAATCTTGCAGGGCTTGGTGGCTGTGCTAGGGCAAGGTGTGGGAGCTACTTATTGAAGTGAACTTGGGATGTGATGGTAAAAGCCTTGTTGCAGCTGGCTGCTTTTTATAGTGCTGTGACAATAGCACACTAATGGTTTAGTTGCTGCTGGATGATGTCAAGGACTTCTCAGTTTCTTGGGCCTTGCCAGGGAGAGGGCTGGAGGGGCACGGGAAACTGGGAGGGGACACAGCCAGGACGGCTGACCTGAACTAGCCAAAGGGATATTCGATGCCATATGGCATCGTGCTGACTAAACAAACAGGGGGAAGACTGAGCAGGGGATATTTGGCATTATGGTTTATTTTCCCAAGTCATGGTTACGTGTGCTGGAGTCCTGTTTTTCTGGAGGTGGTTGAACACCTGCTTGCCCATGGGAAGTGGTGAATGAGCTCCTTGCACATGTGGCTTTTGCTTTAGCTATTAAACTGTCTTTATCTCAACCTACAAGTCTCACTTCTACTCTCCTAATCCTTTCCCCCATCCCACTGTGGGGTCAGTGAGTGAGCAGCTGTGTGCTGCTTGGTTGCCAGCTGGGGTTAAACCATGACAGACATTTATATGGCTTGCTTCAAAAAAGGGACTGGAGTTTTGTAAACACAGAGTAGCTTAAATTACATTCATGAACATATGTCTAAGAACAAAGGCAGAGATTCAGTTCACCTAAAATTAGTTATTTAGAAGCCAAATTGTAAGTGGAGCCTAAAAGCCTAGCTCATCTCTAGTTAGTAGAGAGGGAGGAAGAAAACATTTTCAGAAGGCAAGTCATCCCATTTTAAGACTGATGTCTTTAACGAATGGAATGTAACACTTTCTATGTCATTCAGAAGGGAATACAGGAAGTCAGGATGATTAATTAGAATCATGTGAATAGCTTTTAGATTACTAATGATAGTGGAAATGAAATTCAGCCCATCAGAGTACAGAATTTTGCATAACAGTAAAGAAGCTCAACATCATAGTTACTATATCATAGCCAGGCAAAAGCTGAATCAGACACACAAGACAAGAAAATATGGGTTTTTTTCACATAATATACTGATTTAAAAGTGACTCCTGTTTCATAACCTATTTGCCAAGGATAGGTGAAGTACAGATTATTAGAGAGCAATTGGCTAAACCGAGAGAAAAAGAAATTAACAATGCATATGGATTTCAGTCAATATCACTCTTATGTCTCATAAGAGTTGGCACTGGAGATTATTTCATGCTTCCTTTGATGTTCACAGTGACTCATTGAGGAGGCATTTCAGCATAGTCCAACAGTGCTGAACTGGTTTACTGACATGTAATCCCTCCTTCTTGTCTTCCTTATGGCTCTGCAGCTTTTACATTCCTATCAGCTTAAGTCAATTTAGCAGACAGCATGACTCTAGCAGAATATTCAAGCTATATTTTGCTATCTAGCTACTAAGTGTTAAAATAAGCCTCAACTATCTTCCATTTTCTACATCAATGTAGTAATTTTTTTATAATATGTGATGGGCGTCTAGTAACACCTATACTGATGGCCTGGCAGTCTGGATCAATGGTCCAAGGCCAATTGTCTGAGATTCAACAAGGCTAAATGCTGGGTCCTGCACTTGAGTCACAACAACCCCATGCAATGCTATAGGTTTGAGAATGGTGGCTGGATAGGTGCCTGGCAGAAAAGGACCTGGTTGGTCAATAGCCAGCTGAATATGAGCTGGCAGTGTGCTCAGGTGGCAAAAAGTCAACAGCATCCTGGCTTGTATCAGGAACTGTGCATCCAGCAGGACTGGGGAAGTGATTATCCCCCTGCAATAGTGAGGCCACACCTCAGATTTTGCTACAAGAAAGACCTTGAGGTGTTGGTGTGTGTTCAAAGAAGAGCAACAAGGCTGGTAAAGTGTCTAGAGAAGTCTTATGAGGGGCAGCTGAGGAAAACTTGGGTTGTTTAGTCCACAGAAAAGAAGGCTTAGGGGAAACCTTATTGCTTCCTACAACTCCCTGAAAGGAGGTTGTAGGAAGGTGCGGGTAGGTCTCTTCTCTCAGATAACAAGTGATAGTACCAGAGGAAAGAGCCTCAAGTTGCACCAAGGAGGTTTAGGTTGGATATTAGGAAAACTATCTTCACTGAAAGGGTTATGAAGCATTGGAACAGGCTGCCCAGAGAAATGGTTCAGTTACCACCCCTGGAGGTATTTAAAAGACATGTAAACATGGTGCTTAGGAGCATGGTTTAGTGGTGGACTTAGCAGTGTTAAGTTAATGGTTAGACTTGATTTTAAAGTTCTTTTTCTAATCTAAATAATTCTATGTTCTTTATAAGCTACTTGTGGTTTTGGATGATGACTGAGTTAACACTCTTCTATCTATGAAACACCACTGGACCATTGATATTATCAAGCATTTTCTTACACGGGTACCTAAATTTTTGTTACCCCTGTAGACAGAATAAAATTTCTAACTGTTAATTTCGGAGATAATGCATAAAAATTACAGACCAGTAGATCCATGTCTTCTCATAGTTCCCACTTTCTTTGAAGTTTTTGGGTATCTGCTTACTTGTAAGATATGAGTCAGTTTGTGGCTTGTCATTTTCTAATTTTAGAAAGTCTTCTAACAGAACTAGTCCTTGCTGCTACAAAAGATGGTCTAATTTTTGTCTCTTGTGAGATTTCTGTAATAGCTATCATTGACTACTTACAAGAAGTTTATTCTCCAAACTTCTTGGAAAAAAACTTTCTGGACTGACTTTGAAAGGCCACTAACATAAGTCTGGGCCATTCCAATAGTCTCATTAAGTAGTAACAATAAATTATCATCCCTGGTCTGTCAAAATTGTGACATCACATTATGAATATATGCAACAGTATTTAGTTGCTCTGAAAATTGTTGAACTATTTCTTAACTTTTCAGTGTCCAGTACTCTCTGAACAGGTTCTTTCAGATATTCCACACAAGGAGGGTTTGATGTCTTAATACCAAATTTACTTAGTTATTTAACATTCCACAAGATTTTGATTGGTCAGAGTGACACAGCAATGTATTAAAATCTCCACATAAGTACAATATGCAGTTGGATTACACTACAAACCTGATTCACATTATCAATCTAAACTGTGCTTACCATCATGATTCTGGCTGTCCCTAGTCACTGGGAAGGAAGACACAGGTTGAAGCCAGCTGAAGCCCATTGTGCTCTTCAAAGTTCATTTTGATTGTTGCTCAGTATTTGTATTGTGTTGGGCTTAGTGATGTATGCATTTCCCCCATGCTGGTCTGGCTGGCTCAGAAAGGCATTCACACTTTTTTTAATTCAAAGAAGGTTGTTTACTCAACCAGTTCATCCACTCATCTAATATAGCCAGTTGATCCACTCAACTCATACAGCTATATCTAAAATCCCATCCTCCAGTCCCTTGGTTCCCTTGGAGTTGTGGTATGTTCAGCTTGCTTTGCAACAGTTGTGGTCACACCCTACTTTTTTCCTTGAGCTTTGTATGTACATCTATGCTCATCTGCTTCAAGCCTTCTTTCATTGTAGGGGTTGATTGGTCACACAACTACAAGTCACCAAGTTTTATTTGGTTTCCCAGGCTATCTGAATTGTCCTACTAGATATGGAATATGCAAAAGTCCAAGATACTGTTTGATTTTTCCAAACAAAGCTGATCAAGAAATAGGATACCAGAACTGTGCAGGAATAAACTTACTTCTGGTCCCCTGCACCAATTCTCAGAATTCACTACCTTATTTCTGAATAACTTGAATATCTAACTAGTATGGATTTTTACAAGTGTTTGTAAAATGACATAAAGCAACTAATAAGACATCTATATTACCTAAAAAGTGACATAAACTTGTGATAAGGGACAACTAATTGGCTCAAATGTTTACACAGTGGTTTTACTCAAACTAGTATCCAAGACTGCAGGTTTATGTGCCAATAATGTGCTATTTATGTAGGGCTGTTAGGGCTGGATCTTGACAGGGATGATGACTGTTTTCCCCGTGGCTTTATTTTGGAGAGAAAACACTCAGTTCAGTAACTGCTGAGTGCTCAACTGCTCAGTCATGCTGTCTAGAAAATTCCATTCCTGTCAGGCCATGTGTCAGTAACTGTCACAGCAATGAGTAGCTGGAGGGATAAAGACCAATGCTAAAAGAAATTACACACAATTATCTTATGAATGACTGTAATATATCTTTATTTACACCTTTGCTGCTTCAATTTTTAAATGTTATATCAAACTTTGGAAATGTTACAATAGCGTCAGAACTGATGTGAAAAAAAGACTATTGAGACAGATGCATGAAGAGAATATACATGACAGTGTGATTGTTATGATTTTATATTAATGACAAACAATGTAAAAGACTTTTGATTTCCTGGAGTATTTTATATATATATAACAGGAAAGATAGCTAAGCTGCTGCTAAAACTGGTATCAGAATACAGGAGTCCAGCAAAGAAAATATATTGCAACATTTCAATATATTAAATTCCTATAGAGATAAGTGAAACATTAATACAATTTCTTCAAATGAAAATATTTCTAGTTTATATGGATTTTATATATATACAAGTATGCACACTGCAGTTTAACACAGCTGGAATTCACTGTCTTGTTTCTGTCAAAGTTCTTTGGCAAGCAACTTTTCTTGTTATTACTTAAAATACTTTGCTGCATACTACACACAACGATTCTTAATTTTTGGCAAGTCACTTGCAATGCATTCACCCAAAAATGGTTTAATATATAGACATTAATACATTTTCCTGGCCCATGGGAGTTTTCCATTGCCTACATCACAACAAAACAAAAGCTTCTAGCTAGAAGTATTAAAAGTGTATACGTGAAGTTGTAGATGGAATTGCAAAATAATGCATTCTTTGTCCCTGTAGATCTATTTGGATCTGAAACAACACAGGTAAGTTAGAGAATACATATCTTTTATATTCTGGGGTAGAGCGGAAGTATATATTGACTTTGCTAGTTATCAGACAAGAAATAAATTATTATTTCTCAGTCTAAGTGGGAAACTAACCTAGATTCCCCTACTGTTTCAAGGAAAATAATGCAGTGCATCAATGAGAACTTCTGCTCCTTCCATGCCATTTTACTGATGCAGAACAATAAAGTACTAATGTAGTTTATATTTTTGTTTGTACTGATCCTTTCATTATAAGTTGTCAACATGCTGGTTAGATTTTTAAAAATCCTAGAACACCCTTCATCTGCTTTTCTAAACTCAGAGATACGCTGTGACTTGATACTCACTCTCTTGATCTCATCTTCTCTGTCTGTTCAAAATGTTGAAGTGAGTGGCAAAGAGGAAGACAGTAGTCTGAACTCTTATTTTGACCAAACAAGGCCTCAAACTGTCACAGCTGAAGCTTACCCAACAGTATTTCTGAGATAAAATGAAACCTTTACTACACATTACAGCTCTAATTCATTGGATGGTTCTGTTATGGATTAGTGAAGCAAGCAGAGAAAGAAAATAAACATTGTGTGGGAGGCTTATCTGAAAGCTCTAGACTACACCTGCCCCCTCTAATAGTTTAGGTGTATCTGAGAAGGAAGCAAAGTGGCACAAATGAGCTATTAACAACTTCACCCTTTTAATGCATTTTGGGGAAGGATCCAGTAGGTGGTACTGATCCACATAATGACTACCAATTGGCTTAAATAAGGAGAAAGCCAATTGTCTTTGGAGGTTGGTGTTTGTTATTAGTTTAAACTGGTGGTGGAACTGAGATGTAGATACTGTGATCTCTTGGTGTTAGTGTTTTGTTTCCCTTGGAACTCCTGGTGCTGGTTGCAACTGGATATCTGGACTGGTGTATGTTTTGTGCAGCATATGTGTTTTGTTAGGTACATTAAAACAAAACTTGATATCTGCATGTTATGTCCCTCTTAATAAACAAATTTTAGATGTTATTGGGTTAATTATTTGGATTCTGCTCTTATAACTTCTGAACTGCCAGATTTCCCTATGACAAACTCCTAATCTGTTAACACTTTGTGTACCACTACTCTACCAGGAGAAGGCTAAAATTCCATCTTTAAATCAATCTGAACTAAATGTTGCTGGCAATATCTTCCCACTGGAGGTAACTTTTCAGACTAAAAGGTACATCCATATCATAAATTTTGACATTGTTGTTGTTAAATTCCTCCTCATAGGGAGTAGGATAAATAACTCTCTGGGGAGTAAGAGTAGTATCAGTAGAAATAGAGAGATCCTGGCTTTGCTGTTTTCAGTGGTGCCAAGATATCACAGATGACTTTGAGCATGAGAGAACTGAGCAGTCCTTTTATTCTATAACTCTTAGGCACTAACAATTCATGCTCATCTAGTTACATAGATAGCAAACATCCAGCTATTGACTCTCAATTTTAAATGAATCCTGTACCTCATCAAATTCTAGCTTTTCCTCATAAAATGTTCTGGTTTGGACCCATGTTGACAAACTTTAATCTTTAAGTATTGCTGTAATGCTACTGTACAGTGAAAGTATCAGAGAGGGCGGTTGTACTACCCTTCAGGCTGAGACAGGCAGCACACTTTGCCTTCCTAATTTGGTAGGTCAGCTACATGGATAATCTAACTTGTTTCAGTCAAACACTTCCAAAGGTTAGTAAATACTTACTATTTAAACTATTTCAGCTCATGTGGTTCTTTTTTGCCTATATCTCAGAAGGTTTAACTCAAAAGAAAAGTTAGCAACTCTGAGGGAATAGTAATTTCTCTTCAATGAAGAAAAGTGATTAACAGCTGGGAGAACAATAACCTCTGCAGCTTCAGGAATAAACTCACATAGGAATGCACTAATGGTATTTAAATGTTTGTCTGCATTTCTATAATGTTTATCATTTTAGGGTTGAATAAAATAAAAAATTGGCTTCATTTAACATCATGGAATTAAATCATACAAAAGTGACTGTTCTAGAGAATTGTTTTACAATAAAATACTGAATAACTGTATATTCAAGAGGCTGTATAAATTCTTTAGTCTTACTACCAGGGATAACCAAGAATTTTCAAGATTTGTTTTTTTGGTCAAAAAAATGATTTAATCAAAAACAGTCTTTCAGAGGGATGAATTTTGATCAGGTACAAGACTGAATTTCCCATGAGACAGCCTTATGGAAGAAGGGTACAATTGTCCAAACATTTGTTTCAGTTATGGCAGAGCAGAGATTGGGAGATTTCCCACATTAAAAGTTTCCTTATTGAGAAACACAAGTCTTAGTGTGTCATGCAATATTTTGATAAGTTTTGTGGGAGACAGTCAGATTTACCATTTCACTAGAATGGTACAGAGGTAGGCCAGGATGATCTATGTGTTTTTTATAGCTGTTTGTAGTAGCACAAGCACCTGCTGTTCTATCTGTGGGATCAGCAGGGGATAAAGTCATAGAGAGCATCTTTCTTACCTTTACCTTTTTTCCTCCATCTGCCTCTTAATCCAATAGAGAACTGACCCAGTGAAACCTGCTAGAAAGCTCTTGGTGAGTCCCAAGGAATATAGGAACATGCTATTAATTGTCTAGCTTTTGCTATCTTCTCTTCACAGAGCCAGAGGGAGGGATACATCCTTTAGTTACTTTTAATGTTGTGACAAAGTGCAATCAGAAGTTCTTGCAGTTAAGGAAACTGTGGCAAGTTTTGCCCCAGACCTGCTTGAATGGGTTTTGTTTGCTGTTCATTGCAGGTATAATGTTTCATCTTGGCATAAGAATATCTGAAATCAAATCAACATTCACAAATGGAATAACTTCAATTTCTTAAGGGTTGAAAAGTAGCAACATACATGGTCAGGCAAAATAATGAGATTAAGTCAAGTTTTGTAATTGGAACACATTTAAAGCAAACACTTATGATGTGGCCCTGAAGTGGTCAGACAGTAGGACTCTATAATCATTGTAGGTCCCTTCCAACTGAAATAATCTATTGGTGAATCCTGATGATATCAGCAACTACTTACCTGCCTAAAATAGTTGGATGACAATAACAAAGCAATAAATGTCTTAATATTGAGTACAAGTTAATAATTTTTGAAGACTTTAAAAATGCCTGTGATATTTTTATAACTGTTTTTAAACATAAACAGAACTGAATAAATTGCTCTAGTTGTAAAACTTTGTCTTTATGACATTAAAGGACTGATTAACAAAATATCCTTACATACATGATGAACAGCTGTTTATCCTATCACCCCTCCTTTGCATTTTTAATGGCCTTACACAAAGTAGCTAATCTCTTCAAATGGGGGGAAAAAAATCCTGTTACGAAGATATAAAACCTGGATCTGTTTTACTAGGGTTCTAGTATTTTTCTTGGCTTAACAGAATTTCTATCATTGAGGATTTCCTATAGCTGTTAAATATTTATCTATGTTACTTGGGTTGTTAGGACTAACAATAATACAAATATACCATCGCTTGTATAAGTACAAAAATACTTCTGAGTATATAGTATAGCAAAACATACACAAAGGTACTGAAGTGCAGGAGGCTATATGAATAGTTGCCTATTTTACCTTCTCTTATTCTCTGTGTACTTACCTATTTAACACACTCTTAAAATCTGTATTTTTGTTAAGAGATGTTTACATGTTTCTGGTTTAAAAACCCCCAAAATATTCCAAGGAAACTGATAGTCTTATTCATTAAATCTGTTTTAAAAATCTGTAAAACTTCAAAGAAGGTGATTCAGGTAATGAAGACAGGCACATCCGCTCATACGTATTTAAACATGTTCAATTTATCCTGGTGGGCAAGTTTAATTAGTTTTAGCCATGTGGTGGTTTCAGTGTATTAAAATGCAGTGAGACTGCTTTAGAACTGTTAACAGAGAATAAGAGAATTTCTGGTTTAAAGTTAGAGCTTTTCATTTAATGATAGCTTTCAATTAAGATGGGTGTGTTTAGCTGGGTTTTGGTTTGTGTTGTTAAACAGGAAGCTTGCTTGTGTTAATAATACACTGCACACTTTTAGACTGTTTATGCTATAGCAATTAAAAGTGAGGGAGCCAAACACACAGTCAGTTCAATATGGAGAAAAGACAAAATCAACAACTGTAAGGAGCAAATCATTAACAGACTGATGAATCTTGTAACTAAAACTATTCTGTTCACCAAATGTAAAGTCGGTAAGGGAGCATCCTCCCAAACCTAAAACAAAGAAGGAACCAATGCCAACCAGTGAAAAGGATAAAAAGTTTTATATAAATAAATTCTGGACTAATAGGATGACTAAAGATCTTCACATCTACAGCTGCAGTTCACATATGCTTAAACATGTATGTCTATTGAAGGCAATTGTTCCAATAAAGTCAGTAGGGTGATTCAGGAAGTTAGAAAGAAGTGTCTAACCTAAATAACTTTGAGTTGGGTTTTAATTTGAAAGAAACTAATAATGTAAACTAGTTGTGAAAGAACTTGTAGCCTCTTTATAGAGGAAAAATATCTTATAACATTTCACCATCTGCTAAAACACAAAGGAGAGGACACATACAACAATTCAGTTTATTTCACTTTTGTAGCAACCAGGTTTGCTATGTCTAGTATGAAGGTTTTACATCGTTCCAGGAACCCAAGATTATATTTTAGTTCTGAGATTTTTTCCTGTTTCTTTGGAGAAACAGGAAACTGGAGGGAAAGGTGAAAGAAATGATATTTGCATCAGGAAGAATTACTTCCATTCATCTAAATGAAATGTCTTCTAATTCATAAATTGTAAATTTTTAAATTGTAATTCATAACTTTCAAATATAAAATTCATAAATATCAAGCTAAGACTTACTACTACCATGTGTTGGCTTTTCTATGGCTTTTTACTCATAGTTGAGATTTTAGCAAAAAGATTTGATAGTCTGAATTTTGCTTCCTTTCCAAATTGTCACTTGTGTACCACAACAGCATAACCTAAGCAGGCAAAATTGGTCCAAGTCTTCCCTGGCTTCTGAAATATTTTCTGATTAAGTAAATTCCAACATTTACATCTTTCTCTCACATTGGAGGGCAGTGTACAGTCACTGAGTAAGCTTCTAAGATTTTACTATCTGATTACAATATCTGAAAAGTTGCTTGTATATACTTTTCCCTTTAAAACAGGATTGCCTTGGAGTTCTCACAATTTTGTTTGGAATCATAGTTACTATTTAAGAGTTTGCAAGTAATTTATTATTTTATTCAGTTACAAATTTGTCTCCAAAAGATATGCAATCTACAGTTGTCATGCTTGCTGCCAAATATTTTTCACTGTTCACTAAATCTAACTTGATGTGTACAGCATTATCCCTTCCTAGTCCACCTCTCATACTTCAGAAAAGGCTCCATGTGTGGTTCAAATCTTCCCAATTACAGCAGAGAAAGTGACACTGATTTTGACTGAATCTGAACAGTATGGTAACCTTTCTATTCAATGAATGCATTGAATGAATATTATTTCAGTGGTGCACTTCTGTCCTGGCTTTGGCTGGAGAGTTAATTTTTTTCCTAGTAGGTGGTACAATGTTATGTCTTAGATTTAGTATCAAAATAATGTTGATAGAGTAAGCACTACTTAACATACTGATGTTTCAGTTGTTGCTAAGTCAAGGACTTCTCAAGTTTCCCATGTTCTGCCAGTGAGCAGGTGCACAAGAATCCAGGAGGAAGCATAGTCAGAAGAGCTGACCAGCATTAGCCAAAGAGGTATTCCATACCCTGTGAAGTCATGCTCAGTACATATACCGGTGGGAGATGGCCAGGGGCTGCCAACCGCTGCTTGGGGACTGGCTGGGCATCAGTCAGAGGTTGGTGAGCAGCTGTATTGTACATCATTTCTTCCCGCCCCCACTGCCCTAGACTTATTCCTCCCTCTCCCCTTTGTTACAATTATTATTGTTGCTGTTATTAGTAACATTACTTTATTTCAGTTATTAAATTGTTCTTACCTCAACCCACAGGTTTTACCTTTTGTTGATTCTCCTCCCCATCCCACTGGGAGGAGGTGGGGAGGACAGCAAGTAGCTGTGTGGTACTTCATTGCTAGCTGACACCTTAATTAGTTAAATGAGTTAAAATGGTACCAAATTTTAGCCACAATCCTGAATCCAAACAAGCCATACATACATAGTTCTTCCAGTTCTTACTTCCTTGACAGCCATCTTATTTGATATACTTTGACAAAATACACATAATCACCACTCATGCCTCATTTAATCAAATTAGGAGCTGGCTGTTTGATCTTTCATATCATATCTCTTGATCTGAATGAAAGAAATATCCTGCATACCTGGGTACTGTTAATTTAGCTGGACTGTATTGTGGTGCTTTATCATGGAATTCTTATACCTATTTGACTGCAGGAGTTCAGTTCTAGCTAAGGATGTCAAGTTTGTGGCTGAAAGCCATTGGTCATGGCTAGATAGGTCTGTATGTGACCACACCTCACAAACTTTTGAGAGGCTTTTACAATCAAAATATTCATCAGCCATGTGGGAACTTCTATCACAGCTGCTGTGCCAGACTACCTAAATAATGAAAATATACTTGAAATATATTATTTACCAAACACCTCACAAAAATTAAATGCAATATTTATGAATATATTTTTCTTGTTTGTACTATTTTCTGGGAGAGGCAAGAAATTACATATGGGTATACACAATTTATTTCTCAGTGTTATCTCTCTCTCAGTATTTTGAGTGACTATTAAGTTACCTGTAATGTGGATATGATCTATCACTAGTATACCATCATGGAATGACATCCCAGCATATGAGAAACTGGGAGAACTCAGGAAGAGAAAATACCTTTTAAAGGTTTAAAGACTCCCCTACCAATAATATATTAATCTTCACAGAAGGAAGTAATAATGCTAATGTAAAATAAGATTGCTTTTTCTAGCTAATGTCCACTTTCTCAGTTTACGCAACAGAAAAATTCTTTGCTTGACCACAAAACATAAGTTTTACTGTATTCAGTCTTTAAAATTGGTGACATTATTAGAATAGCAAAACAAAATATTAAGCTTACTAATTTTTATAAAGTTTCAGGCTAATAACTGAAAAGAAAGCACTTTAAGATGTTTACTACAATATATCCTAAAATGATATTTTAGAATTTAAATCTCATTGGCATATATGTGAATTCTTAAATGATTAAGAGAAGTATCTCAATGTCCTGATTAAAGAAGTAGCAATATATGAAAAGTGAAGTTGGTGGAAACTTATGCTAAGGCACTAGAGGGTGATGTGGTAGGCCCATCTCATGGTAATATTTTCACTGAAGAAAAAGAATAGAATGGGAATTTTTTTAATTAAATAAAAGAAAGACCGAGCACTAAAAGTCAGGAAGACTAAAAGCAGGCAGAATATAGCAACTATTTTTAAAAAGATACTACAGAATATGCCTAAACCAGACTTTTTCTGACAGATGAGGAATTCACCTATCCTTGGTACCTGGACACATCATAAAGAATTAATGGAGGTTTCCAATAAACAACTTATATGTGGCTATGTGGAGGTATAAATATATTATTCACCATATTTGTTCTATAAAATAAATGCTAGAGATGGTGAAATTATTTCTGAACAGGTTTTATCATTAAAAAAACCTGACAGAATTGAACCAAATTTTTCATTTTGGGATCATGTAGATTGTGACAAAAAACCCCAATGCAAATAAGAAAGGCTGATAGCCTGACAAAGCAGCCAGCTGCTAGTTTATCTGATTTTCTGCCAGTATGCTCACCAGCTATCTTGCCAATTGGACCCCAGGCTGGTGGGCTGGCTAGGAATCAGGCAGAATACTTGGCTTCTCAGCTTGACTACTACCCAACTGTCCTCCTTGGCTGGTGTGAAGCCTGGCTAACACCTCAAGTTATCACATGCCCAGCTGGCTTTTCTGACCAGTCCAAGGGCTTCCATGAGTTGTCCTGCTATTCAGGATCCCAAGCTGTCTGACCTCCTTTTTAGTCACCCAGCTATCTTGCTGAGCAAGGGAAAGCTTTCTGCTTCTCATCTGCCTCATGAGTGTCTCTGTCTCACAAGCTGGGAAGCTGTGCTTGTATCTGGTTGAGTACTTGGCCCATCATGGTCTAACTCTCCAGGTATCTATGTGGGGGATGGTTGGCTGGTGAGCACAGAAACAGATTGTTCCATTTCACCAGCAATTCTGTAATGTTGACATTTTTTCTCCTGAGGAATGAAACAAAACGCTAGCATGTAGAATTTCCTATAAAATAGATGCTTGTTGTATTTTTTCAGCTATCTATACCAATGATATACATGAAGTATCAAAAATAAAGCTATTTTATCAATATAAATTGCAAGATAAAAAGGATGTCTTGTCAAGATACCTATTAAACAAATGTCAATAATAGAGAAAATGTTCTGGAAACTGGATTATTTATTAATTAGAAGTAAGATCAACAGTAATTATGAGCTCTTCACAATGACATACTAATGTTTATCAAAAAAGGGCATAAAATACATTCACTGTAGTGTTCCTGATGCCGCAAATATTCTAGAGGGCTTTTAAAAGTGATACTGTAATCAACTCAAAGATAAATTGCTTATTGAGACTAAATGTAATTTTAAAAATAAAAGTTTATTTACTCTTGAATTAAAATACTGTCTATTAAGTTGAAAAAGTCTATTGATAGACATTTTTCTTCAAATACATACATTTATACATTCTTGTGAAGGGGTGGTAGCAAATGGATGCTGCTATTTATTCATATGTTATGTTTACCACATTTTCATTCTTACTAAGGAAGCAAAAATGGAATATTTCTGATCTTCTATGAGTAGTGCAGATATTCGGGAGTCTCCACTGCTTGAAGATCTGTCTGTGGCAGCTTTCATTTCTTTCATTTTCCCTCATTCCTCTCAAAACTGGGTGTACAGGGTCAGTGTTAAAATACAGAACGAGAGTACATAATGCTATAGATCTTTTAATAGCTTCATTCAAAACAAGCAAAACATACAGAAATAATTATTTTTCAACACTTAGAGAATTATGTTTAATCACCTGGAGAATTAAACACAGAACTTGTGCCATAATCTAGTGAAAAGTATAGTACAGCATTCATAGTACAGTACAACCCTTTGGTACAAAAATATGCAAACTTCTAAGAAAATATTCTTTTCCTTTTTCCAAATCTATAACTTTCTGAAGGAAAAAATCTAAGACATTTATTGCTAGGACATTCATTTCCAGCACACTACTGGTTATGGGCTTCAGGGTTCTTCTGTAATTTTAAACTTTGGACTTCTGTTCCTTAAAATATAGGAGCTGTTACTAAGGAATCATATTTCTGGAGGAAATTTGCATACTATTCCTTTAATTGAAAAATGTATGGCTGATAACAGATGCTGTTGAATTGGATTCAGTGGATGTTTGTTAATTCATAATAGCAGTTAATTTATACTAGTTCCTTACAACATCAGTCACTTCTGCACTTGGAACAAATAATTCACATCTGTATATGGTTTCAACATGTGACATTCTATTGGGTAATAGAGAATTAAGAAGGAAATAACTACATGAAAAGGAAAATTAAGATTCATCAAAAACTTGGAATAAAGGTAATTTAAGTTGCATGCTAAAGAAAATCTGAATCTATCATAACTGTAAAGAGGAAATATGTTGTTTCTGCTGGCTCTACTAGAGTAACCAAACAGTTCTGGTTTGGGGTTTTACATACAGCTGAAACTGAAATGTCTTTAGAACTCCTGCTTTTGGATCCTGGGAAGAATGACAGTCTGAGATGCAATTCTTTCCTGTGTAATACAACTCAAACTAATTTACTTTCTAAAAGTAATTTGATTTTTCCCTTACTATAGTGCTATCAGATAACAACATGCTCTCCGGAGACTCCATTCATGCTGAGATTGCACCAAACAGGGATTGCACTGCTGAATCAGCCTGTAATCAATCTTGCATCCTGCAGATCTCCTTAAGTATTTTTTCTTTGATCAGTCTAATGGGAAACATAACATGTTAAAGAATAATGAAGCCACAGTCTAATTGTATTTTTGCTGGAGAGCCTCTAGGACCCCTTTTGAAATTATTCTAATGCCTCTAATGAAAAGATTCTAATGGTCCATGTTTATCCACATGGTCTAAAGAAAGGATATATGACCAATAAGATTTCTCTTTAGTGTAAGCATATGTTAACTTTCAATACATTATTTAAGAACTTTTTCCAGTCTTTGTGCACTTATTTCTCTGGTTTCTACTATATTTACAATTTCTAATTAACAATTATTTTGTTCTGCCTTATATGAGAACTTCCATCAGTACTGTTCAGTGAGTGCATTAACACAGCTTGCCTTCAGAGCACATTAATTACATAATGAAAATGAAAGATAATTCTATAAACACTCATCTACCTGTATGATAAAACCATGTTTCAATGAAACATTGTTTTGATTCCTATTATTTATTATTCTTGATAATGTTACATTTTGATACAGTAGGAAACTTACTACTAAAATAATGAATGAGAAAGGAGAAAATATTTAAAGCTATATAAAAATCTTTGATTTTATTGTTTTGTAAGTCATAAAATATCTGTGAACTTCCAAACAGATAATGTGGTATTAAGTTCAGTAACAAAATATGCACTGTATCTAAAGGGAAGATACACAAACTTTAGCCAATAGTCTGTTAATTTTTCTACACTAATGGATATATTGTATTGTTGATTTAGGGTAAAGAAGGAAAAACATTTACAAAAGACTGTTTAAAAAGTTGATGGGTTTTTTTTTGTTTTGGCTGAAAATGCAGGATAACCATGTTCAAAGTAGACAGTCCCTTTCAGAATTATTCTCAATGCCCTCAGGGCTTTGCATGTATCTTGTTGTTGTTGCAATATGTCTTTGTGAGACTGCTTGTTACATGTTACAATAACAACACTGTTATGTCCCATCACTATTTTGCTCCTTCTTTCTGATGATGTTTACTTCAAAACTTATTTTTTTTTCTCATCTCTGATAGTTCACAAAGTATGTATCTCAGGTGGTAAAATGCCTGGAAAGATATCCACATTTATAGTTGTCTTGATGGAAAAAGTAGGAAGACAAAACTTTCAAGGGGAGTGGAAATGCAAATTCCTTTTTTCATGTTTGATGTCTGCAGTTATGGGGAAAACATTTCCTCTCAAAGCCAACATTTCCAATCAACCTTTGAGATATCTGACTTTTATTCTGCCTTCAGTTTTCTGCAGTTTAATTTTCACGTGTAAATATCTCCAGAGCTAGTCTGCCTAACTATATATGGATGCTTGAGGAAAACTCAGATGTGAGAAATGTGAGCACAATATTAAAAGTATTGAACTCTTATCTGCTCTAAAACAGAAGAGCTCTGTGTTTCAAAAGCAGTATGGTCAATGGAGTTGTGTTGATTTTTTACAAGCAGAAGATCTCGGACTAAATTGCTGAAATTATTAAAGAACATATTTAGCATGGTTTCATACTTCAAAGAAATATCATCCATGTCACTAAATTGCTTTCTGTGAGGTTTTATCAACTTTTGCATGGCTTCCTGAGACAGTCTATTTCAAACATTCTGAGAAAACAATTCTTGAAGTTTGCTATTAGAAGCTGCTGGAATTGTGTATTTTTATTTGACATGTATTTTTTAAAAAAAAAATCCGGAATATGTCTGAAAACACAGATTTACAAAAGCACAAATGTGTGTATATGAATATGAACATAATATGTGTATATATACTCTGCTTTTTCCCCTCTGTCTTGCTTGGTAAACATAACTGCACTTTTTTTAAAGTACTTAATAGAATCATAAAATGGTTTGAGTTGGAAGTAATTTTTAAGGATCGTGTAGTTCAATCCCCCTACCATGGGCAGGGACATCTTCCACTAGATCAGTTTTCTCATAGCCCAATCTAATCTGACCTTGAACACTTGTGATGACAAGGCAACCACAACTTCTCTGGGCAACCTGTTCCAGTGTCTCACCACCCTCATTGTAAAAACTTTGTACTTGCATCCAATCTAAACCTACCCTCTGTCAGTTTCAAACTGTTGTCCTTTGTCCTGTCACCACAGGCCCTAGCAAAAAGTCTCTCTTCATCTTTTCTAGAAGCCCCCATCATATTCTGGAAGGCTGCAACAAGTTCCCCACAGAGACTTTTTTCCTCCAGGTTGAAGGTTGCTAACTCTCTTGGCCTTTTACTTACCATCTCTATCCACCCCCATCCCCTAAATAGTGTATCTTACTGAAACTTCCAGGTTTTAATATCTTTATCCTCTTTGTTCTGCCATTGATAAATGTACATCACTTCTTGTGGTGGGTTGGCCTTGGCCAGTTTTCAGCTACTCATCAGCCACTCTCCCATTTCCTATCCTCAGCAGGGCAGGGATGCAAAAGCTCAAAGCTCAAGGTAAATGCAAGGAGATGGCTTACCACTTACTGTCACAGACTAAACGGAAAACTGAGGAATTTATATCAAATTAAGGTAGATTTGGATAATAAGACACAAAACCAAATTTAAAAGAACACCTTTCCCCAACCCCCTCTTTTCCCAGGCTCAACTTCACACCTTCATTCCCAACTCGTCTACCACCCTCTCTAGTAGTTTGCTTCTGGTATAGTCTGATCAGTCATATGTTCTGTCTCTATGTAATTTTCATGTAGTGGTATGAATAAATAAGGACCACTTGCAGGATGTGTTCTGAATCAAGAATGAAATTTGTACTGAAGATTTTATTTATGCAGGTGGATATGTAGTTTAGAAAGAGTGCTGTTTACTATTATGTTACAATATATGGCATGTTTAAATCTATTTTAGTATCAACATTAGTATTTTAGAGGAATGGGGGACATCACTTTGACTTCAGAGATTTTATTCAGCTTCTTTGCTAGCTAAAAGTCTGATAAAAATATTATGCTACGCCTCAATAACATCCTTCCGTCTCTTCCTAGAAACTTCTAATATGTTCCATATTACTGAAGTAAGGGATTAAAGAATTTTCTGCTGCATTAGTAAGAAATACTTACACAGCACAGATGCACGGAAAAGTGTTTTTTTTGGGGGAAAAAAAAAACCCAAACCAAACAACAAAAACCCACAAACCCCACTTTTAATGAACCAGTTGAGAGATGGTTTCTCTGGTTCTTTTAAAATTAAAATGTTATTGCAGTTTCCCTTGTGCTGATATTCTAATATTATTAACACTGTGTAATACAGTCTTGTTCTAATTATACTTTGCATTTCTGCAGATCAGTTTTATTGGCTTCTAGTTTATAATACATTTTTCACAGAAGTTGTAAAAATATCTTACTAAACTAAGAATTGTAGTCATCTTCTCAAGTACTCTAAACACACACAAACACCAAAAATCCCATGTTCCCCCCCCCCAAAAAAAAACTCAAACAAAAAAAAACACCTACAAAGAGAACATTTCTTTTCAGCCTCTGCTGAAATATCACCCATGTATTTGAAAGCAAACTTCCCTTCTTCCTGTGTCCCTCAGTGTATTATCTGGACCTTTTAATTGTTTGAAACACATTCAGATGCACCAAGTTAAGCTTCCATCTGAAACAGTATTATTAAATGCTACAAAAGATTGCACTCTAATGAAACAGTTTAATTTTTCACTGGATCACATCTAACAATGTAAGTCTGATGTCTCATTTACTTACATGTCTGAGCTCTGAAAAGTTGGGGTTTGTTAGTTTGTTTTTGTTTTTTCCTACTTGTAGCAAAGCTGGATAGGAAGAGGATTAGTCTGTTGCGAGGTATAAATAGTTTAGTTACCTACTCGGGGCAAAAACTTGTAGTAATTTCAAAGACAAAAATAAAACAAACCCAAATACACCTGGTTGTCTTGCCTTTTCCAGACTATTTGCTGGTATAATACATGCTATGTTTCTGGCAATCACTTACAGGGATTGCTCCTCCAGTTAGGTGTGGTTTCCCAATTGTCCTAATTTATCATAGTCTTATTTTAAAAATTAGCGTTATTCACATGTGTGTTTCTGCAGTGTAATCTCAGCCTTTGAATCTGACAAAGGATCTCATAGGGAACACAGAAGAAAATATTTATTCTGATTACAGCTGCCTGACTTTCATAACCCTTGCATCTATTTGTGATAGGAGAGTCACCTGGCAGAGCTACAAACCGGACACTAATATTTTAAACTGTAACTATCAAGATTATTAGCAAGTACCTCTAGAACGCCATACTTAAATTACACTAGGTTTTATAATGAAGAAAAGACATCTAAAAAAGCAGTATGATTTTTCTTTTTTCAGACTTAATATCATTGTAATGGTCATTATATATGAAGCTATATAAATTATATTTAAAAAAGTAGAAAGTCAGAGCCAGAAGTGCACCAACAGTCCAGCTTTATATACTACATATTTCATTCAATAAATACTTATTTTCACTCACCAAAAGAATGATACTTTTTTCCCCAAAAATTCGGAGACTGGCTTCTTGTTTTATTTTACTTTGGTTTTTTTCCCTATGATTTAAGTCCTTTTTCTTTATAAATGGAACATTAGAAATAATATTCTAGATGACTAACTTTTTGAAAAGGGAGATGGACTAGTTTTTGGACTTCTATTTCTTAACTTTACTATTGGTAGTGGCTGTTTGGTCAAAGCATAACTTTCTTGTAGTGAGGAGTGAATGTCTGAAAAAGGCAAAACCATACGTTGATCTGTTACATAGCTGGTCACAGTTTTTTATTATTTCAAAGCTTAAATGAGTATTTCTAATAGAAAATGTAAAAATGTGATTTATCAAAGGTTGACGAAAGATAATATTTTGAAAAAACTGAGAATTCTTCCATGCTTTTATCAAAGTGTAAAAACAGATAAGGTCACATGACCAAATTATTGAAAAAAATTTCTTAGCTATACTAATCTTGTGCTAGAATCCATCTACAAATAAAATTATAGTAAGAGGATGTTGAGGAATATCATTTTATCAGGATAAGACTTAGTCTTTTGTATTTCTGTTTTCTCAAGGGAACAACCAAAGAAAAAACACCTCCAAAAACACAGAGTAAAAACATTTCAGCACTTTTTCTTTCTTACAAGAAAGCTTGCAGGAATAAAACTGATATGCACAGTTCACTGGCTTTAAGTCCAAAATCCTAACTGGATTTTTTTAGATTGCTGTTCTAACAGTTCCAGTATTTAGCAACAGATCAAAAGGCATTACATAAGTTTAATTCTTGGTTTTCAGTTTTGCCTTCATGAACACCATAGAATTCTGTAAGAGGTCTTTGATTGAATTTGATGATTACTATTAACAGGTACTAGCATTGATTATTTAAGCACTGATTCTGTCAACTGACTGATACTGTACAAGAAACAAAATGAATGTAGCTGCTGACCCTGCAGCTGGAGATTTAACTACTTTAGAAGCTCATAAAGTTGATTAAGCTTGAGAATTGTAAAATATTTGTATCTTTGTGTGGCCACCAAGTAATAACTCATGATACTGTCATTAATTTGTGGGACGAGTTGCTCAGACAGGTTGCTTGTTATGTAATTTCAGTTTGTGTAGACCATTAGCCTGAAAGTGTTATGAACTTATAGTTATGGAAAACTTTCCAGATACTTCAATTTGTAGTCCTTCTCTCATACACAAATATTTATTTCACTCTTTGCAGTCCAATGACATTCACTTATCCACTTGGTTTCATATCCATTACTGTACAATCAAATTTATATTTGTATTACTAATTTCTTGTTCCATAAGTACTTATCCTCAAAATCAGATTAATTTGTAAGCCTTAGGGTTCTGTTGGTGTCTTCTGTTATTTTTTCTTACAATTTAGTGTATTGTTTCCTAGCTATATTTCCAACTGTAAAATTTTCAGATGATTCATGTATCTTTTGACCTTGATTTTATTATTTGACATTATAACAAAACCTGATCCATTTTCTTTTCTTTAAGGTACAACAGTAATGCTAATCCTAACTGTGACAGTTAAACCAAAGTATCTTTCTATTTCTCAGATCAGCGCTTTGACCAGCAATATGTTCCCTCTGGCATTTTCAATCCTTACATCAAAGATTGTTTCAGAATACTTAATCTAAGAGACAACAGAGAGATTCAACAGATTCAAATACTGCTATATCCCAAATTTCTGCATGTTGTGGACTGTAAGTTTTAACCAGCAATTTCTACGTTGTAAATAACTATTTATTATTTATGCAACTAAAATACTTGATCTGTGCACATCTGCAAATGCCTATAGTTGTAACAATGTAGGACAGCTACCAAGTACTTCTGGAATAAAAATACACCAATTCTGACATTTTTCACAACGTGATCAAAGTTGTAGTAGTTACTACAGAAAAGGTTTTAATGATTGGTCCGTTAGGAGGATATGGGCAAAACCAGTCCAAGATTTTCATAGCTTAGATATAAATTAATACTTATGACAGCTAAATTAATTCATTTGCTGCTGTTAATGGTTGTTTTGTGTTTGTGCAAAGTGTCATTCATATCTCTTTTAAGGACTGTTAGAAAAATAAAATGTTAATGTATTTTAATTATTTGTTTGGGATAATTATTATTCATCAATAAATAGTGATACATATTTATTTAGCTACTTTTCTTATATTCTTTGGAATGTGTTATTATATATATGTCATTTTTCTAAGGATACTACCAGGAAACAAATTGTTGCATTTCTTTTATTGGCATCACCACTGCAGGTACATCTGTATTTTGGCTGCCCAAAAGCAGTGTGTTATGCTGGATTTCCCAATGCTTCTTTCTAGAGCTTTTGACTTTACCACACAGGGGTTATGAAACCACTTCTTTGAGTGCAGGATGCAAAGGTCAAGGGGAAACACTTCTATTGTTCAACACAGATGTTGTTTTCACGACTATTTGAGTGCATCATCCACAGTAATACCAATAGCATTAGGAAATAGGTTTATTTGAACAAGACAGTAGATTCCAAAAGATGGTTTTGATTACCATCAGTACACTTTTAAAGAAATATCTACATATTATGAGGCCTCTTGTGCTTTTTTGGTGTATAAGAAACACAAATGGAAGTAAAGATCTCTTTTCTAACATCTAAGAAGGGAAATTGAACCGCCACCCGGTGCAGACAAGCAAGCCATCTGTTCCCTAGGCAGTGTTTCATAACAAAGAGGGTTTGGTACACTAGTTAAAGGATGTTGCTGATTTGAATTTTCAGTGATGTATCTGGTACCCTTTCCTGGATAGTAGAAACATTCCTAGTTAAATTAGCTCCGGGAGCAATGGATTCAGAATATCTGATGGCTTAGAAGTAATAATGTAGAAAACTATTTTTGTTCTCAACAGTAGCTAAGAAGAATAAAGACTAATTTCACCTGAAAAACTTCTGAGATATTTCACTTACCATGCATTTAGTGATAGCACTGAAAAAAAAGAAATCACTTTAGGAAAAGACAAAATATGCGAAGATTGTCCTTTCAGAGTTTATAGCAAGAGATTTATAAGGAATTTGTACATAAGACTGCAGTTCCATATTCACATGTTGAATGCTTGTTTTTAAAGTTGTATATTTACAATATATTTTACTTTAAATTACCTGCTACTGCAATGAAGGGAAAAGTTCTCTATCCAAACACAAAATTTTTGTATGTATATTTTTGGATACATTTCATGTTTGATTCTTAACACTTTACAAGTATGGCAGTTTAGGAGGTTGAAAATATGTAGACCTTAAATTTTTATTGTTATATGAAATTTTTCTTTCAGGCTACCTCTTCAAGCACACTGTTCCGTTTGAAGGTCCCTGACGGAAAGTGTAGTCTGTGAGTAGTGCAGACTGGCTGTCCCTTTGCACAGCTGCTGAACCACAGAACATGGATGGGGGATAAAAGAAAAGAAAAAAAAAAATGTCTTTTTCCTAGCTACAGTAAATCTTTGCAAAGCTGTAGAATTGCACCACATTTTGGTATGACCATGCTATATGGGAAGACTATTTGTGTTTGTTCTTAACAATCCCAAGGGGTTTTTGGATTAACTATGATATATTCAGAGGATTTTCAACTTTTTCATAGGGGAAAAAAGTACTCTTTCATTGTGTATTGCCTTTCCATGGATGACAAGACATTATTTTCACTCTCTTCTGTATCTAAAGCAATTTATAGTACCTTCCATTGAGGACTGAAGGCTACTTTTTCTCAAGAAAATTCGAACATAATTCTAACTATATAAGTAATTATGTTCTAATTTATTCTGTATGGGATAAACAGGTGTTCAGACATCACATTTCTTGCAAAGTTTGAAGTGGGGAAAAAGGAAAATAAAAAGTTTATTGAAATTTTTTTTAGGATTCTCTTCCTTGTTTCTAAATATTAATCTATATTAAAATAAAGTCATTTTTTTAATCAATGTGAAGTATGTTTTTAGATATCAGACCAAAATATTCTCACATACTTTTAATGTTATAAAATCCATAAACTCAGAGAAAAAGAAAAAAAGCATAAGGTTTGAATTTTCTAATGTCATGTGCTATATTTAAAAATGTAAATATCAACAAGGTACAGAGAAATTAAATAAACTGCAGGTATACCTAGACTTGAATTAGGTTGATTACCTCACACTCCTTTCCTCAATTTGTCATAAACCACCTTCTTTCTAATCCTTTCTGTTTCTCTATATTTTTGATCGGTTCTAGCCTGATATTTTCACAGTCCATTTTAATACGTATTTTTTCCAGAAATTCTTCTGAAAGAAATGTGAACCAGTACTAACAAAATATAAGTTCAAGTTTCAATTCAATGCAATTTCAATAGATTCATGTACAAAACTGGATCGCATAAAAGAGTTTATTTGCCTCCCTCAAGTCCACTCTCCAGACATAAAAACTTAGCACAACCATTACACACACTGGTAATTTTTATTCTCAGTTTATTTGGTTTCTTCTTGTCTATTGTAATAAAACGTGGTATGTGGGAAAACAAAGTGTTCCAGATATTCTTTTGGCTTAAACTAAACTCTTGCTTTATCACACTGGGTACAAAACATTCACTTTGAACACTCTAGGTGGTTTTATTCACAATGGTGCCCTGTCTCATAAAATTAATTTCTCAGACATGTTCTATAGTAGACTAAGCAAATCCTTGATGGTTTCTGGAGGCTTTACAATAGCCTAGGAAATGTCACATTCTGCTGTGGTATGTTACACTTGTAATACTAGTGTCAGTAGTAATAGAACTATAGCTGTAGTCATTATAATCAAACTGTAAAAATAATGACACTGTGGAAATATATTTTCTTTCTCCCCAAGGATAGTTTCGGAGGGTTGTTCTACAAAGGGCTCTATGGACATATCTGAAATGACTGGTGAGATTCCTCCTATAAAATATTGTGACTGTCACAGCACAGAGCTGAAGAAGCTATATATAAAGTGTGCTTATCAAGGACTTTTGGAATAGGTTCCCTTAAGATATCTATAGTTTCTACAACAGGAGAAAAATTCAAACATAACATTATTTAAGGAAGCAGTCAAGAAAGGCGAAGTGCTGTAAGACAGAGCCTAGCAAAGCATGATTTTAATGCTTACACAGGCTGGAAATTAAAACATCAAAAAATCAAACTTCTCAAAACAGAGATTAAGTCCATTCTAGCATGTGGGTCAAATCAAGTAATTATCTGACATTTTAATTGTAACATTTGAAGCAGCCTCAGTACAGAACACTCATCTAGATAGTTTTGTGTGTTTTATTCCAAGCTTCATTTATGTAGTGCACAATCTTTAGTTTTCTCCTTCAAAAGATGGGATCAAACACATAAAGACAGGTAAATGATTTTGTGAAAGGCTATGAGATGAGGTTCACAAAGAGTCTTGGGCATGAAGATGATAGCTCTCATAATGATTAATTCTCTGCCCAGCTCTGCAAATTCTCAAAGCTGGTTATAGACACTTAGGTTTCCAACTGTCACAGAAATCTTACTTCCCCCGCCCTTCAACAAGAATGATGAAGGACACTTTCTTCTTCAGCCTTGCCTATTTGTGATTAACAGCTTTTTTAGATGTGCACTGATATTATTTCAGACCAAAAAGAAACTCAAAGTTCATACTGCTGAGTAAAGGGTTATTGATTTAGCATAGTAAAGATAGTTTCTATCCTTTTTCATTGATGTCTCAGAAGCAAAGAGGTATGTGTTTTGCAGGAGCTATCTGGCATGGCATGACAGCATTTTTATTTAAACCAATGAATCTTAGTTGGCTTTAAATGAAATATAGAATTAGAGCTGCCCAACTCTGACAAAACAACTTCAAAAAATGACACCACTGTCAATGCTTAAATAACTTTACAACCAAAACTCTTATGCTTATAAACTCTTAGGCATGCAGGCAGTTCTGCAGCATTGTTGCTGATTTTTAAATGTGACTTTAATTCCTACCACACTGAAAACTCTGAAGCACCCCTTTTCATCTGGCTCGCAGACCTAGCTGAGGACTCAGTCGGGAAAGAAAATAAGGTCATAAAACAACACCGTTTACTTGTGAAGAGAAAAACAGACAATAATGCCTTTGACTTCCACCTCCTGAAGTGCTAAAAAGGGAAAGATCAAAAACAAAATAGAAGAATTAGAAAGAATAGAATTGAAAAAAATAACAAAAAGAAAAAAATATTATATACAAATTTAAGGCAAATGACCTATATGCCTAGTTTTTAAACTGAATATTTCTTCCCTCACTGAAACACACAGTTTGTTTGCCCTGGGAGAAAACTGTCTAATAAAGTATTAGATAGCAACCAGTAAAAATACCTTGTTATTAAGTATATAAAGCTATCATATCCCGGCATTTTTAAGAGTCCAGGCCCTAGAAATACAGTGATGACCTAGGAATCTTCCCGGCCATTTTGGAGTTTATATATGGTACAGAATACAAAATAAACAATAATGCTAAAACTCATTGGCAAAAGTACAATAAATTTCTCAAACTAAAGTTTTTCCCAACTATGTCATATGCAGTCTTGAACATTATCATTATACATTTAGGTCTCCATTTCCAAACCAAGTTTAATATAATATAAAAGCATTGATCTATTATGAATTATTATGGTAACATGTATTTTCCCCTAGCATTTCCAAGAATATTAAGAACAATTTATAAAAATACCTGAGACCTGGAAGACTGAAATCAGTTTGTTATGTTGTTATGTTTTTCAGTTTTCTTTGCATCATACTTTACATATAGATGACTTTCATTAAACAAGTAAGTTCTTTAAGAAGTCCGTTTCCTCAATGGGTAACTGGTAGCAGTTCAATGTATATTATCTGCTGGTAGAGAAAAGTAAGGAGATGCAAATGCTTTTCTCTGGGTTAATATATCATACCAGTAACCTATTAAAGAAGTTTGATCGTTATGTGACATGGTAACTATGCTTTTTTTGTAGCTAGAAGTGCTTAGTTGTGCATCTCTGTCATCACTCTCAGCATGTCATCCAAGCTAATGATGCAGCAAAGTGCTTTTGGTTTTTTTGATGCTACCGTGTGAAATTGCTTTTTAAAGTAAAAAAAGCAACTGAATATTTTAAGTGACACAGCCTATGCACCCTTGAAGACATGCAGGTTACCTCAAAATGGATTTACATAACATTTCTGTGTGATTAATACTGTGAAGCAATAACTTCCTCAAGTATATTTATTTGGCAGATTCATGAGGTTTTTAATGGATCTAGATTCAGTATTTCCATGAAGCAGTGACATTGGCTTTTATGTGAAAGACATGTTGCTAAGCTGTGCACTTTATACCAAGGGGCAGCCAGCACTGGAGTCACCAGCACTTATGTCAACAGCTACTGTGGATTAGAGAGCAACAGCACATGCATTCATGGGAGACTGAAATTAGCAACCTAATCATATTCACATATGAAGGCAGACAATTCAACTGTTACTTATATAAGGCTATATTCTGCCAGCTGACCATGAATAAGGAAGATCAGCATGAGTTTAACTGTTAAACTATTGCTTATTTTAACAATAATTTCTAACTGGAAACTATTACTTAGAATGAGAAATTAATAACAGTAAATCTTAAAGCTGTAGCCCCCTAAGCTAAACTGCCATTAATGAAAGAGTTAGTTATAAAATTGCTGAGAATCTGACCCTCCCAATATAAAATACATTTTAGACAAAACCTGTAAAAGTAGGAATTTGAGTGTATGTAGTGCATGTGTGGATCATATAAAAAAATAAGTAAATAAGAATAAAAAAGTCTGGTGTATGTTTACCAAAAACTGATCATGTTAAAAAGGAAGGTGACAATCAGACCCCACTGATGGTGTTAAAAAGGAAAATTACAATCAAGATTAAACAATAAACAGTGAATACTGAAGAGACTGTTGCAACAAATTAGAAGTAAAGCTGAAAGGTAATATAAAAGAACATGAAAATCATTAATGTTGGAGTAGACACCATGTAGAGGAAAAAGCAGTAGTGGGAAGCTGGTTTGGTACTGCCAAACTTCTACCAAGGCTGGAGAGGGTAGTCTTTCCATCAGATCCTGTGAGCAGCCTGCACTTGTTCCTGGAGTGGCAGTACTGGGTGCAGCGTGTGGGGACTCACAGCCTGGGGGTGGTGGGGGGTGATGTGACCCTGTCACTGGCATTCACATTACCAAGTTGTAGGGAACAGCACGGGTGCATATAAAGCTGGAGTAGCCCCATCTCCAACACAGATGTGTGGTAGTAGGGGACCCTCCAGTGCCAGGAGAGAGATATCCACTTGTAGCCCACGTATATTGTGAGAGTGTGTGTGGCCCCATAACTGTGAATGGATATTTGTATAGGTTTAGAATTTGCTGGGATTGTTTATAGAAGGCTGTTTAAATATCTGTAGGTGTTTATGAACATTTTGTAGGTGGCTAGTATTGTGGTATACCTGTTTTACTACTGATACTGATCCTTCTCATGTGGTTCATTGATTGCTGGTTAATTATAGATTGTTAATAATGTATAAAATGCTTTGATTTTTATTTGATTTAACTACCTAAACTGAGCAGTTTTTCTTTGGGACACAAATGAATAGGAAAGATAAGGCAAAAATAAGTGTCACCCCTCATAGGTGAAAGGAAATTAATGCAATTGAGAGTATAGTGTAACAGTTTATGTAATTGATTTACCACTGTAGTGCAAAGAACTGATAGAGACAAGTCATGCCCCCTGGTACTTCCTTTTATTTTTAGCAGAATCAACTCTAATAGCAGAAACTGGAAAAGAAGTTAAGGGCAAAAATCTTGAAAAGTACTGAGATCCCATTTGAAATTACCAAGATTTAACAGGACCCTGTAAGAAAAATGCACTTAGATTCATATAGCCCATATAATTGTTTTACTTATGCTCAATATATTCTTTTGTGTAAGAACTGCAGCCCAGCAACGTCTTAAAATACATGCATTTTCAGGATTTCACTTTTGAATGTGTTAACTTCACATCTGCTCTCAAGTTTAAAGACTACTGTAAAAACTTTGTGAATTTTCACAATTGTTCCTAGATATTTGAAAGTATTTCATCAAATGAGTGGCTGATAACTAAGGGACTTGACAACCCAGAGACTGTACAAAGGTTTTCTGCAGATCTTTAAATATGAGGTTTTGAATATCCACAACCCAAGATAAGTAGATTTTCTGGATATTACTATTCACTTAAATACCTACATAATCTCAATTTTTTAACAAGATCTTGATAACTAGAAATTTCCAGTGCTAGAATAGCAACATTTTCTAATAGGATGTTGCACCTACTAAAACAGTAACAAGTTAATAATTAATCTTTATCTCTCACTTTTGCCAGAGATTTCAGTTTTTATTGTTTTCCTACTTCTGACGTTTATGATGTTACTTTGTGAAAGAACTACTAATGTCCATGAAGCTGCAGAGGTAACAGCAAGCTCTTGTTCAGTCACTATCATGAATTCCTATGTATCACCTATATGATGTAGCATGAGGCAGTTTCTCTATGTAAAATTTTGTATTTTTTTACCTTAGGGGTCTTGAAAGCCCTCCTGCTGGGGCCTTGTGTGCCAGGGCTGGGGTCCCAGCTCAGCATCAGCATGGCCATGGGCAGTTCTGTCCTGCTGATTGCTGAGGCGAAAGAATCTCAGGTGCCCAAAGGAGCTGTGGCCAGGACTGACCCTGTACAGATGGGGCCAGCCCTACACACTGGCTGAGGCTGTGGGATCAGCCCTAGCTGGTAAGTTCTTGCCCTGCCACCCTCAGGAGCATCCCCAATGGCTCCTGGTATCCTCGCCCCCAGGGAGCCTCTAGCTCCAGCTGTGCACTGACTACTATTTACTATATCTTTTCCCATAAGTCCTCCTTTAAGTGGTGTTCTCAAGAAATATGTGGCAGAAATACATCATTCCACAGCTTCTGCTCACATTAACATTCATTTTGTAACATGGATCTGACCTTGTGAAATGTCCTTCAAAAGGTTAATATGAATCTCCAAAGCCTCTTTGGGTTTAAGTCCAAAACCTGGGATTATCCCTGTTTAAATCAAGGCTATGGATTAATGAACATAATTTAAAGTTATTTGTTTAATTGCAACATTCTGGCATCTGTTGTGTTTTAATTTAAGTTTATGATTTTATAAAAACCCAACTTGTTTTCAGTTGGCATATTTAAACTTAAAGTAAAAATATACTTTTTGCATCATGACTACATCATTGAAAACTACTTTATTTATTCTCCTTTTGCATAGGTAGTATGGTACATTTAGGTTTTCTTTTCTTTCACTTTTTTGTTATTTTGTTTTGTTTCTGTTTGAACAGCTTGCATGATCTTTCCAGCATTGTGTTCATTCATTTGGTATGCTGATCTTTTTAATACAACAAAACTACCATTTTCAAATTTCTGGTCACTCAGGAAGAGTTTCATTGCAAATGAAATTTACTGTACTGAACAAATTAGATACTTTCTTGGAATTTTGAATTCCCATTCTGAAATGTGAGGGGATAGGATGTGGAAGTGGGACACATTTTATCCTCACTGACATTGTAAAAGATATGCGAAAAATAAATCAAAGGGCGAAGAGGAAACAATGGATCAAAAAATTAATACATTTTACATAATTAACTGAAAACCAAATCAGATTATTAAAGAAAAAGTGGGGGGAATTATAAAACCATGATAGATTTGATTTTTATCTGCCATTTACTCATAAAACTCTAAAATAGTAATAATAAATAATAACATAACTAAGAGTACATGTTTCTGTTAAGTATTTCCAGAGGAATGGTCTCCAGATGAAGAGAAACTAAGTAGATTAGAGCTCTTTACCTTGTGAAAAGGATAAAGACCATATATAGCAGAAGTGCATGCAACTGTGAACAGAAAAGGAGGTAAATAAAAAATATTTATCAAGAGCTAATTAAAGAACATGTCTGTTCTGTAAAATCAGTAGATATTAGGTTAGAATTTTATTTTTTTAAAAAAAGAAAATAAATATTCTTAACTGGGAATTGTTTGGTATAGATAATTTTTAACAATCTCGGAGAATAAGTAATTTAGGAACTGTGAAACACAATAGTCTGATGAACCCTTCAGCTCAGGAAATCTCTAGGCCACTGGCTACTGTACTCTGGGATGTTATATTTGGGAAAAGTATAATCCTATTCATGCTCTTTTTTTTTAATTATTATTCCTCTTCCTCTAATTTTTTCTTATTATTCTCTTCCTCTAAGATTTTCTTATTGGCTGCTGTCAAGAGACACTGGGTTAAATGGTCTTTTGAGTAGTATCTGTAGAAACACTAAACTGAGGGTGAGTTTGAGTCTGCAACCTTGGTGTGATTTTTTTCCCTGATTCTAGAGCCCATGCTGAACTTTTGTTAACAATTTAAAATATTACCTAAACAAAGTCAGGTATCTTAATAATTTGACTAGCAATCAGTACTTTTCAGCTCAGATAATATGCAGATACTCAATGAGAAAGGAAATGATAAAGATCATCCTCCAGAATTCAGTGACAAATAACCAGGATATGCTCAAATCCTTCACACAGAGGGAATGCACAGTGGAGCTACTTCCTCATGGGGAAATAATAGCCTGTGGTATATTGGTTAGAAAGCAGACAGAATCTTGCCAGGATTCCATTTGTAAGAAAAAAACTAAATGTGGCAAACCTTACAAGAACTCAGAGGGCTGATAATGTTTGGTATTTACCCCAAGCCTACAGAAAGGCCACCAAGTCTCAAAAAGGGACTGGATTTAAGTTGTAGCTTTCTATTTATGATTTTCTCTTTAATAACTGAAGCAATACTCTTATATTCATACAGGTTTTTTGGTGTTCTGCACACACAAGGGGGAGATACATTTAGGTAGTTAGCTGCCTAAAAATTACAGATTGTGAAGACTGTGGCTGTTAAACACATTTTTCAATCTAGCCATAACAATTTTTAACATAGACACATAAGAGTATGTGAATACATTTTTTTCATCATCCACAAAACTTATTTGATGGTCAAGGAATTGGTATTGCAATAAACACATAAAAATAGTACAGGAATCTAGGCAAAGAAAGAATAATATAAACAAAGAAGCTCTTTGAAGACAAACAATTTTGACCCACAATTCAGTTTGATAAAGTGTCTGAAATTTTTATAAGCATAATGGGATATTTAAAACAGTTTCAATATAAATATTTCTTATACAATACAGCTCTTTCTGGTTTAATGAAATAAAAGGCATGTGTAACAAGAAAATTTTTTTAAAAATACGTTAATCTATAAATGAAGACAATAAAATTTGAAATGCATAGTTTTTTAAAGTTATATCAAATATTAATGTTAAATGAGGTTAATTGTGGTTAAAATACAACTTTCTCTGAACTGCATATTTATTTTTTGAAAAGTAAGGTTATTCTGAACTTTTTGTCTGTTACATCAGCAGTTTATACTTCAATGCGCAAGAAATAATCGTTATTTTCCACATTTAGAAAGAAGACAGCAACTTTTTTTTCTATTTTTTAATTTTTGGGGGGGAAATCACAGAAACTATGGTCACAGAATTTCGATTAGGATGCTGAAAAAACATTATCACGTATACATTGTTGAAATTATTAAGTCAATAAACCATAGTTACAATTAGGTGTGATACAGAATACATTGTCCAGAGAGGCTGTGAAGTCTCCCACCCTGGAGATACTCAAAAGCCATCTGTACATCATCCTGGGCAACCACTTCTAGGTAGCTCTGCATGAGCAGGGAGGTTGCACATGACCTCCAGAGGTCCTTTCCAACCTCAACCATTCTGTGATTCTGTGAAAATACAACCTCACTCAGCTCAAACATTAACAGAACTTACCTAATCCTTGAGAAGGTAAGTTCAGCTGAAGAAGATTGTGCCTAAAATAGGAAATTTCTGGCTTACCTTGAAGCACATCTTAAATATTTTGCCTAAACATGTCTTATATTTAATATGTTCAGTTCTGGTTCTTTCCTATGTTGGAACTTAAGTATTTTAGGCAAGCTGTGTTACCACAAAGACTACACTATGAGCACTGGACTTCAGAATAAAATTTCTTAGATTACGTAATTGTGATATCAAGCCATATATGTTCTGAATGTTCTCCCAGTTGTACTCAGGTGCAATGGGTGAAATACCCATTCCATCTTAAGCATGTGCTCCTCATTTTTCTTTAAAGAACGTTAGGATAAATTTAATGATAAGCATGTACTTAAACACTTCACTTAATAAAAATAAATAAACAAATATATAAAAAAATCTATTATGAAAGGTCATGGGTCAAATTTCAGCAATCCACCAGTATGGTGTGCACAACATGTTGCCTGTTAACTAGCGGAATGCAACAAGAAAAATGGTTTTAGTCTGATTACCTTAAAAGTGCCTTCATTTTCCCAGCCTCTGTGAGCAAAAAGTCGAGACAATTCAGAGATGAGTTCAAGCATTCAGCCCAGAACTATTGGAAGGACATCTGACCTGACTTGTTACCACAATCTTTAGGCACAATAGAAAGATGGTGAGTGAATAAATGAAAAACCTTAGTTTGAAACACTTTTAAAACCTTTAGTTAGTTTATGGTGAATTCTATATCCTTTTCTTTATGTAGTTGAACAGCCTCAGAGAGTTAGGGAAAAAACAACTTTTGTATCCAAATCTAGTAGCACTGAAACTGTGCTACAGGATACTGTTAAATTAATGGCTAATAGCCTGGAAAACTCCAAAACTTGTATTAGTTCCATATTTAATTGGTATTTTTATCATTTTTACTATGGATTTGCTGTTAGCTTTATTCTAGGAGGTCACAGGTCAATGAAATGTCATTGTAACAAAGGAAGATTAAGTATATTTTGTAATCCAGTTTTCATTGTACTAACAGTTATTCAGTACATATGGCATGTACACCACGGTCTCCACAGAAACTTCCATTACCTAGTATATTTGTCATTACTTCGTTTCCAGAATACAGCATTCATTATGTGCCCAACAGCACAACAATAATTCAGGATCTGACAGTACTTCCATTATAAAACTCTATTACAAGAGGATTTTTAATACTTCCATAAAATTTCAGTCTCGCTGAAATTTACCACGGAGTGTTTCAGCCTGAGAATGAATATGCATTTGCTAGTTTGTCAAAATTTCAATAATTAAAAATAAATAATTCAGAAATTTAAAAATGTATCCTAACCCCTTTTTGGGTAACTATTTTTTTCATTAATAATGAAAATTTTCCATTTGAATAAACTAATTTTGTAAGAAATTATGAAGGTTGAGTAAGAGCAGTTTATAACAAACACATTTAATGACAGTATTGAATTAATTAGTTTTGATACAGAAAAGATACTGCTTTCTTTCTAATTCAGCAGGCAAATTGTTGTAAATTTCTTTTCACTAAGCAATTGGCATAATATCAGCATGTGCTAATTTTTATTAATTCATGTTTTTCAGTGAAAACATGTTACATATTTAATTTATATTTTATTGGTTGTGTAGTCAGCAATTATTTTGAGGATGAAATAGGGTCAACCACTTTGTCAGCCAGACAGATAAAGTAAACGAAACAGTCAATCAATAATAAAAACCTACTTAAAATGGCATATCACCCTACTTCCCTTTTGCTTTTTTAATGTAGAACTTGAAGGACGCTAGCAATCAGCAATTTCAAGTTTTTTAAAGGACAGCAAGAATTAATTGAATGATTTAAGTGTTCAGCATGATTTGGGATTATGAGACCAAAAGGTGATAAAAGGACCTTTATATTTCAAAAGGACAAAGCTGAACTAGAAAGATGGTGCATTTATATCACCATCAGGAATGCATCCCATTATTTCTATAGTTTGTGAAATCAGTTTCCTCTGAATCTCTCAGGGATAATTCACCTAAATTAGCATTAGCTTTAGAAGGGAGCTGTGATCTGAGTGCTGCTCTTTTAGTTTAGTTGAAGAGAAAAAACTAAATTTAATTTATTTGGTGACCTTTGTCAATTTCAGACTTGAATGACTTTCTTTCATTTCAGTCCTTCCTAGACTCTGGGCAGGAACATTTACAGGTGTAAATGGTGATTGCCTTATTCACAGCAATAGACATAGAACCCTGGGGCTCTTTTGTGCTTCTTTTGCAGTGTAAGCATAGGATAAAATGTTCAAAAGAATGGTGTTGAAAAATCCAAGTTAGCTAATGATTAGACTAGATACAATTACACTAAACCTCTATTTCTGAAAAAAAGGACTAAATTTGGGAGGAGTTAAAGGTGGGAAATCTAAAATAAATTTGTGCTGTGTTAAATAGTTTTTATTTTAGAGGAGCAGGACAGAACATATTTCAACGAGAGTCACAGACACATAAATTCCAAATTGTGATTCCCCCAAATTTCCAATTTTCTTCGGAGATCTTTTACATTTAACTTGGAAGCTTCTGTATTAGACAAGGATATTCACATGCAAAAAGACTAGTCATGGAAGATTCTGCTCATGAACAGAAGTATTAAAACACCTCAGTAACATAACGTTTTACTCATGCCATAGTGTCATGGTTTAACCCTGGCTGGTAACTAAGCGCCACGCAGCTGCTCGCTCACTCCCCCTCACCCAGAGGGATGGGGAGGAGAGTTGGAAAGGAATGTAAAACTTGAGACAAGAACAATTTAATAATTGAAACAGAATTAAAATGAGAGAACAATAATAACAACAATGACAAAAACAGTTATAATGAAAAGGGATAGGAAAAGCATAAAATCCAGAGGGAAAGGAAGAAAGAAACACGTGGTGCACAATGCAGCTACTCACCACCTGCTGACCAATGCCCAGCCAGTCCCTGAGAAACAACCTGCCCACCCTGACCACCCCCCCCAGGTATATATACCAGGCATGCTGTCCCATGGTATGGAATATCCCTTTGGCTAGTTTGGGTCAGCTGACCTGGCTGTGCCCCCTCCCAGTTCCTTGTGCCTCTCCAGCCTTCTTGCTGGCAAGGTCTGAGAAGCTGAAAAGCCTCACATCAGAGCCAAAACACAACATGTGCTAGCTCCTAAGAAGATAATTAAGTCTGTCCCAGCTGCAACCAGGACAAATAGTCATTGGATTCTTGAAATAAGTATTAATCTATCTGTATTTTCTAAAAGATTTGATGTGATGCATGTTCAAGCAAGCTTAATGAGTTGGACCTATGAAAAAATGCAATGGTAGCTATCAAGTTCTTTTAAAATTACTCTGGGAGAGGAGATAATGATATTTCCAGTTCTGAAAACCTGTGTGCAATTAATTCATTCCTGTTTTAAAGTAAGATGCAGTAAAAGTCTTTCAATTAGAATATTGTCCTCACATCTCAAACGAAAGGTCCAATGAATATGCCTGAAGTTGAGCTTTGGTCTCAAGCTTGTTTGTCTCAACTAATTAACCATGAATTCTTCTTATGACAAGTGTTTACAGTTGTCAAGTGGTGGATATAATCTTCCCAGAAAGAAACAGGACATATGCGTCTAGTCATCTTAGACTCTCTCTTTAACTTCTGATGACAATGAGTAAAGAGTAACACCTTTTCCTGGCAGCCAGGTTAAAACAAGGGCAGTTAAAGTTAAAACTTTAGTACTAGGCTTTGATAAGGCTTTGATAAAGGCTTTACTCAGATCTGTGAATGACATTAAAAGATAAACTTTTCAAGGCTCAGGATTATGGCACAAAATTGCCCTTTTGGACTGGATTGGAGCAATTAGGGAAAAAGTTAAGCAGAGACAAATTGACCTATAATAAGTGTGGATCGCATACAGAGGTGTTCTAGACTTGCAGAGCTCTAAATGTGTAAGTAGCAAATGACTTGGAAACCCAAGAATGTATTGTGAGCTTACTTAAGTTTCCTACATGTAGTATTTGTTAAGCAACTATACATAGATATATGTAATGAGCTGCTAATAAAGGAAATGGAATCAAACACAGAGTGTAAGGATATTTATTTTGACTATCTGCAATGAGGTGCAACAACTATGATTAAACACCATATTTTTGTCCTGTATGAAGTACAGTAACATAGGGATAATTGAAGTCTTATCTTTAACTTATTTTTTGTGATTCTAAGTGGATCTAAGCTCTGGTATTCTGATAAAGAAATTAGTATGAACATAATGAAACAGAAAACCCACAGATTACATTTTAGTAAGGACAAGGAATAAAAGCAATTCCAGTTAATTTACTGATAAACAGAAAAATTTGTATGTTTTAGTCTCTTACAGAATACTAAAAGATTCTCAGCTCTTAAATCTTGCTTTTTCTTTAATCACAGATTCTCTAATTAAAGTTTTATTAAATAGTTCAAATCAAACAGTAAGTCATGAAAAGTATGAAACAGCCAACTGGAGACTTTGCTCAGTAATCAATTAAAGCTTGTAATTATCAAAAAGTATGCAATGAACTTAGTTTCTGTTACCTCAGTTATTGTTTCACAAAACTAGTTTTCTTTGATTTTTCCTTTTATATGTTTTTTTTAAACCAAAACATTTTTAAGTAACAAGATATTTTGCATATAAGATTCCAGTTGCCACTTGATTACCAAAGCTGTGTGGTTTCTAGGTTACATCCTTTCTTTCTTACATCTGAACTCTATCTGTAAATGTTTTTTTCTCCATTTCCCCACACCCCTGAAACAGAACAAGGTCTTAAAATAAAAAGATTAGTCAGGATGAGTTTGGTACAATGCTCTGGGTGATGCTCTGTTTGTGTTGAGAAAGGAATGTACTCTGAATAATTAGAAAAGATAAGGTGGGCACCTGAAGGAGATCAGGAGACCATCAAGACAGGAAATTGTTGAACAAAGAAAATTGAAAGGTCTACTCCACCTAGATCCCACCTATTATGACTGGAATGATTAGGTGTCAAAATCAAATGAGTATGTATGTAAAGATGTTGTGTAACCTCCAACGGAAAACTTTATAAAATACCTAACTTTTCACTGAAACTTTGCAGCTAGTTTGTCCGATGTGAATCGGCTAGCTCCCCAACGTTGTACAAAATAAATACCTTTGCTGCTTAAAGACAAAATTCATCTCTGAGCAGTTACTCTGTGCCGTTTGGGCATCAATTTGGTGAGCCAGGCAGGAGAACTTTCTGACGGTGCTGGAATCCAGGGTCCTGGGGACCCTTGGGGCCCCCAACTGCATCTTCTGTTGGTGAGACTTGCCTACGCCTCGGCTTCTCACACAGGTGGACAAGGACTTCTGCTCAACATAAAAGGTATTTATATTTATTCTTTGTATTGAATATTTGATTGTCTTAAGATCTGGGAAGCTGAAAACTTCCTTTAGGGTGTTATAAGATTTGGGGAATTCCTAGAACGTAACAACTGAAATAGCCCTCTGTCTTGTTTGTTTTATCTGTTGTCTTGTTACATGTTCAAAAGTAGAGTTATGAATCGTGTGTAAAAAAAAAAAATAATTTAAAAAAAAATTGTGGTAATTCTGGGCAAATAGCTGAAAACCTAACATGCTGCTTAGGGCCAGAAAAAAAAAAAAAAAAAAAAAATTGGGTTTTGGCAATTGTTCATTGAAATGCATACTTTGTGTGATAACGCAAACTGTCAGCATTACTGGAGTTGTGTGGAAGTGCACGGTATGGTGTAAGACGCTGCCCGTGACTGAGGGCTGCCCGCAGTGCAGTGTGTGAGAGCAGCAGTGTCACTGCAAAGTGATTGGGGAGCCCCAGTCTGCATGTCCATGTTCCCCGCATGGGGCTGGCCAGGGATGGACAAAGCGATTGAAAAATCAACGTATGAAGCAGTGGAATGCATAATTAGAAATTAGAGCGGGAGACTGTTGACAAAACATTAGAACTAACATCATTTGGAAAAAGCACGAACTAGCCTCTGCCCTTAGTGTCGTAGGTGCTGTCTGTATACTCGAGCAAAGGGTGTCAAGTGGCTAAGGTATATTATCTCCTAGAAAAAAAAAAAAAATTGGCATCACCCCACCACCGTGATTGGCTTTATCTGCAGTATCTATAAATAATCCTACTTGCCTGAGTATGTCAATGCCCTTGTTTAAGCCATATATGATATATATGATACCCTTAATTGCTATAGTCAAAAAATCTTTGGAAAATTGTGTGTGTCTATGTTTATTTGACAAGATTATAATGCTGTAGATTAATTACTTAAGAGTTTTCAATCTTTGCTATATTAAGGAAAGGATCCAGTGAAGAAAAATTATGATTATGGCATCTGAACTTCAAAAATCTTTTTCAAAGTATTAGCTTATAGCAAACCAGCCTCCCAAGTTTGCTTCAAAAGATTAAAAGTGAACTTAAATCAGATTTAATTATTTTGCTTTTCAGAAAAGAGTGTTCCCAAAACTACATCAAGATTCCACAGGAAGTGTACAAACATGACACAGAGATAGTAAATGCAATCCAAGGCGGGGGCGGGGGGTGGGGTGGGGGGGTTGGGCGGGGGGGCAAAATTTGATGCTTCAGTGCCTTCACAAAATGTATTCGGCATATAGATGTGTGTGAAACTTCACAGTTCTGTTTCACAGATGTTGGTGTAAATATTTTTAAAGGGTTTGATCCATGTGGGTCAGCACCTTCTATCCTACCCTTTCTTCAAGGCTCACTTTGAGTTTCTGGTTCAGAGAAAAGTAAAAATGCAAAATGAAAATCAGTCAAAATCACTGATTTTCATCTGGTTGAATGGTAAAACTGTGAAGTTTGCATGATTTCTCCTGCAACTACACATCATCTCACTTTATCTCAAAACTGCAAGTAACTATACATGAAATATCAATTAAATTGAATAAATCTCTGAAGTAAATAAACCCAAATTACATTTCATACTGCAAACTCTGACCTAAGATTCCATTTCTAAATGTTTGCATTTCTGTGTGTTTGCAGTAGCACCTTAAAGGCCCCAACCACATATCCTTCAAAAATAACCCTTTAAGGATAACACAGATGTAGGGAGCACATGATAAACATTAAGCAAGGAGGGTTTTAAACCAAATATCTACGAAGAAAAAAATCAGCATGTATAGAATGAAGTGTTAGTTGTATGCCCAATGCCAGGTTTTAACATGCCACTGATCTTTAATCAGTGACTGCTTTGAAATATTCTGTCCTGACTAAATAATATTGGAAAAGATGTTTCAGGTTCCTAAATAATTTTCTGCTGAACTCTGAAGCCAAATATAGTTTAGATAGACACTGGGATTTTTTGTTTTGTGGTTTTTTTAGGGAAGTGAACATCTTGCTTACTTAATACCCCATCAGTGAACATTTTCCTTAGTCTGATAAATATTAATTTATTACCAGGAAATTTCTTTATAAAATAAATATGTATAAATAATTATAAAATTAATAATTAACACTATATAATTGTAGTAAACTGAAAAACTTCAGAACCTTTAGTTTTTATTTTAGGTAGTCATCATGATTATACAATTCCATTTTCAGACAGAAGATTAAAATTACAATTATTTTTTCTAGTAATCTTTCCCTGTCATTATTATGTTGTGCTAATCTCTGAAGTTCTAGTTAGCTTCAGATGATAAGTACTCGGCTTAAAGAAGTTATAATTCTTATATCCCAGGTATTTTGTATCCAAGTTAGAATGTTATGGTCTGGATACATGGACTGCTAAATGGGTAAAAAATAGTTTAGAGGAGCTGGCTCAAAGGATAATGGTTAATGGGTCTTATTCTACCTAAAGGTCATAAAAATTGGAGGGGTCTGTCTTTATCAATGACCTGCAGAAGTGTGCACTCTCATCATTCACAGATGAAACCAAACTGGCAGGGGAAAGGACAAGGAGAAAGAGGGCAACCAGTCAATACCCTCTACAGCAGGGCTGCCATGTAGGGGGACCTAGGCTGGCTAGAGGGATACGCTGCCAGAAACCTCATGAAATTCAGTACAGACTGATACTAAATCCTGATCCTGGGTAGGCAGAAATTCCCTTGCAATGTCACAAGCTGGGGCCTGACTGGATGGGCAGCAGTTCTATTGAGGAGGACCTGCTGATGCTGGGCATGAGCCAGAAGTGTGCTTTGACAGCAAAGGCCAAGAGGCTTCTGGGCTGTACTAACAGGACCACAATCATAAGGTCAAGCAGAGTGATTATTCTGCTTCCCTCATTGCTCCTTATGCTGCATCTAGAGTCCTGTGCCCAGTTTTGGGGCACTTCAGTCAAGAATGACATCGATAGACTGGATAAACTTATCGGGGGGTTATCAGGAGAGGCTGAGAGGTAGGCTTGTTTAACCTGAAGAAGAGACACCTTTGAGGGGATGTAACAGCAGACCCACAGCACCTGTGGAGGGACCATCAAAAAGGCAGAACCAACCTCCTTCACAGTAATGGCAGAAGGATGTGAAGCATTGTCATAAATTGAAACAAAGAGACAGTCTAACCGGATGCAAGGAAAAACATTTTCCCCAAGAAAACAGGCATGCAATTGAACAGGTTGAAGGGATTGTCCAGTCTCCACACTTGGGGAGTTTTGAGATTCAACTGGATCAAGCCCTGGGCAACCTTGTGTGATCTCAGAACTGGTCCTCAATGCTGGAGACTGGACAAGATATGTCCTGAGCTCTCCTCCAGCCTCGTCTCCCTTCCAACCTGAATTATTCTACAATCTTATCATCCTATGATTCCACTATTGCTAAAAGTTTTGTAATGAAATATTATTCATGCCGAAGGTAATTTGAGGTCTTCTTTTGATTTCACTGGGGATAAATTCTGGAATGGTTTTATTTTATTCCAATATTTAACTGTTCTGTAAAAGCAGTAACTGACCCTCCCTGCCCTCCCCATCCCATGTATTTCTACATAAATACTTGATCTGACAAAAGTGGGTCTACTTTTGGAATAATGTATGAAAAATGGAAATGAAGAAAAAAAAACCCCAACAACAACACACAAACCAAAACAACAATAAAAATTGCATCTAGAAAAGGCAAATTATATAAGGATTAGATACATAACTCAACAGCTTTTTCAAACAGTATACACATTGGTTTATTGGAGATATAAAGGGCTCTACAGTATCTTGGTTTTTTGTAACAGTAAAGGGGCTTCACTGTATGACAACCTACAAAGCACAGTTTCAAGGTTATGAAGCAAAATTACTTATGTGGGGGTGGAAGCAAACTGATAATAAATGTTATGTGCCCACAGGTTACAGTCAATTTGTTCTTACCTTCAGATGTTATTTGATTCTTCCCCAATGAAAATAGAATCCTCACAATGCTGTGTTTAAAATATACGTGTTTTATAGCTTATTAGATAAAACCAGAAGGCTTGGTATGGTCTACTAATCTGACCTCCTACATATCACAAGTGATGTTTACAGTAACTGATGATTATATATAATTAAAACGAAGTTGAATTAGAAAACAAGTATTATTCCTTTTCTGAATACAGACTTTCCAGATGTATACCCATTTCTTCACATACTTAGCACCTGACATCATTGTGATGATAAATCTTGTGCTGCAGTTAAGGTCTCATTCTGAAAGCCTTGTTGTAATGGGAATATCTGTGACATGTTTTACCCAGCAAGCAGGTAATCGAATATTGAAGATTGCTAGAACAGGCAGGGCTAAGGAATCTACCAGGCGTTTTGTACAAGTGGCTACCAGAGAGTATAAACAGTCCATAATCAACTGGTGAATAAAACATTAGATTTGAGTATCAAGCATAGTACTACATAAAGGGTGACGAATTAATTTTATTCCCATCACACAAAAGTTCATGACAGATACTGTACATAACAGACTCATGCTATCTATGTGTAAATGACATTAACAAAAAAAACCAAAACAAAACAAAAAAAAAGGTAAGAAAGCTTCCTCATCAAGAAAGATGAACACTTATCAGAACAGCTGTCACCAGAGTCCTGAGTTTTGTGATTTTCCTGAGATTTTATTTTCACAACTATGACTTCTGGCATTCTATGATTTTTGCTTTGGTTGGTGGAATGAGCTAGTACACAGTTGTACACCACAGGCTTCACAAGGAGCTTTAAGATAATAACCCTTAGGATTGAAATGAAGGCAAGCACAGAGCAGGATATCAGCTTCAGTGACAAGACAGCAGAGGGTCAGGTCAGTGGTTTCATAAGACAGGTTCAATACAGTAGACCACAGTGGTAAACAGGAATAAATAGACAATATAAAGGATGCAGGCACATATCACACATCAAAATCAAAAAAAGTTGTTTACTATTAAAAGATATTAAAAAATATCAAAACCATCTTATTTCATGATTCAGGTTACATAAATAAGACAAGGAGGTGCAAAACCTTGAAGTCAAGAGATTAAACAAATATTTGCAAAGCTGGGATTGAATCTGAACTATGTTATATCAGATTATTTCTAATGCTTTAGTAATGATTGCCTTGACATTGTTACATCTGATCTAAATTGCAGTCATAGACCTTCACTTCAGCATATAATTTTTTTTCAGTTTTGTTTGGCTGTATTGATCAATACTCTGGCTCTGTGCTTTTTTTTTTTTTTAAATTGATAGGTTTGAAGATATATGACCACCTTAAAGTTTTAAAAAATGACCATATTTTCTTTTAAAATAAAATAGACACAAGATCCCAGATCTTGTTTTAAGAAGCCTCTAAATTCAGAGTTTTTTAAAAATAATTCTATATATCACTGCATTAAGTAAAATGTTAATATTCCAGTGCTTCTGGTCATTATGTAATTTTATTTCCTCAAATAGACTACAACATGAGCTTCAAACATTGGCATTAAGTTGGCATTAAAACCTGTCTCATATTAAACAGATTAAATGCTCTGAAAAGCAGCTATCTGTAATAATTCTTAAATCTAGAATGCTGGACCTCTCACAAAATGCCCAATATTTCAGAGTATACAAATAGTATTAGTTTACCTCAAGTATCTTATTTCCAAGAGCTGGAGATGCTATTATGTTTAATAACTGATATTAATCAGGGAATTATCTAGTAGGTAGCAAGGTGGTACATTTAAGTTCAGTAGCACACTAAAAAGAAATCTTAACACTTATACTGAAGCTAGCTGTGACTCAGTTCTGAGCACTAACTTGCAAAAGAATTCCTATTTCTCTCCAAAAAGTTTAAGTGCATCAAACATGAAGGATTAACTTACTTTATTCAATGTTTGCAGGCTGATATATTTAATATTTATTTTACAGAACTGAGCCGGTATTAAGAGTGCTGAATGGTCTCTGTATTTTTAGTATATGTACAGTTTGTCAGTGAGTTAAAGTCATATTACTTAGCAATTTATTTGTTTTTCATTTGATATTTCTTTTTTTTAAACTCAGATGCAGTTAACCTGTGTAACTTTTTCAATGAGAAACTCCAGTGAACTGTATCACCACACACAATTAATGGTTGAGCAGCCTACAATAAATGAAAATGCCATCACAGCTTAGCAATTAGTGCATGGATCATCTTCAAAAACTTACTCTTTCCTGTCTGCAGCATTTAACTTTGCTCTGTGAATTAAATTGTATTCAAAGTGAATGACAATATTCCATTACTGTAGTAGTGTATTATGGGAAAATGTCACAATTGTGATTAATAGCCCTTACGGAAAACAATTAATTTCATGTCCTGTTGCTAGGTCAAGTATAAAAGCTAATTTCCTGGAGGAAAGAAATATGTTTATCAGCATATCTTTTTTGATGTTTTAATCCGAAACACTAAGCATTTCATTTGCTGTTTAAAGTTTTATTGCATACATTATAAATGTCTTTATGATATAAAAAGTAAAGAAAGTTTCATTGACATGTGTGAGGAGAACAAGAAGGACTAGTACAAGAAAAAGGAAAGTTCTCTCAAGTTTTATCACAGGAAATTTTTCATACATGCATTGGCAGTGACACCACCAGTCAAAACTGGTTGAACGAGATAATTTTAGTGAAACAGAAGAACAGAATAAAAAATAGTGACAGAAACAACTAATTCCCCCTTTGTTTAAAATACAAGCCAAAATAAAGTTTTTTCCTTTGCCAGCAAGCACTAAAAGGAAGGGCATTTTTTTCTGTCATAAGTCCCGAAAGCGGAAGAAGAAAGAGTATTCATTGTGTACGACCATTCTATACCACTGTTTTGTAGCTTGCTGTCTTCTTTAATTTCTTCCTTTACTCTGGTTTTCATTCCCTCCTGAGGATTCTTTTGCTCTATTTTTATCCCTAGATGTCATATTAAGCCATTCATTTCTGTTAACATTTTCAAGTGGGTGAGTGGGTATACAATATCTCTAGAGTTGCAATAGTCATAGGTTTTTTTGAGACTTCTGTTACTTTAATACATTACCCATTTTGTTTTATTTAATGTTTATAAATCATTTGTGCTAAAAAAACAAAGAGGCAGGATGACATATTTACAGGATGAATGTGTTCATGAATATTTATACCACATAATTCCAGACATCTCAGTTATGTGCCTGCGTTAGGAGAAAAGCTCCCAAACAAGCCCTTTTTAATCAGTTGAACAGAGCAGGACCTTAACAAAAGCATTCTCAGTAGCTTTTCCATGTCTCTCTCTCTCCTTCTCCCTCACTGTTGTATATCTAAGTACTCTAAATAAACTAACTTCCTATACCAAATTATATAATTGAAGTTATCAGTCTCAATCCTTCACATCCTTTCTACCTTTTTCCTTAACTGTATTTCTATAATTATTACTTTTCTCTTAATTTCAAACACTAGTGATAAATAAAAGTAATTAGTACTCTTTTATAGATTTTTTCAACACCATAAACATAAAACAATCTTATTTTTTTATATGTGAAGATTCTATTAGTAAAATAACAATGAAGTGAATATTGAAAAATTGTTAATACAATGCAGCAGATCTCTCAATTAATAATAATATTAATTTATTTAACCAGAACTATTTTTCTCTAAATTGGTTCACAAAAGAAAACAAACAAACAAACAAACAATGGCATTAGGAAAGACCAAAAATAACAACTTATTTTGTTTATAAGCATGTTATTTCTAATTTGGGTTATAACGCAGCTATTATAGCTGTGGCTATTAAGTTTATATCGTAGTGACTGTTCTGATATATTTTAGAATTATGATATGTTTAAGAAGTTATTTTTTAGCTTTTTTAAAAAATATATTTTTAGAGCAGAATGAGACTCAAGAAATTCAATGATAACAGACCATGTCCCTCTGGGACGCTCCCACAAAGGAGAATATTTTCAGACTATCTGAACAATACAGTGTTAGTAAAACCCAGTTAGTACTATTTATGTAACTCACTCATCCAAAGCAGACATTGAAGGACAGAAAATTACTTCTGATTTGTTGTTTTACGGGTATTTTTTAAAGCAAACAAACAATGATAAAACCAGTCTTATTAAACAGTTTCAATTTAGCTATTCTAACATATACTAAAAACACTTTGCTACAAAGATATTTGTAATTATTTGGGCTTTTTTTTTTCCTTTTATCCATTAAGGGCTAATAATATTACTTTAAGAGATTTACACATATATCCTAGAATGTTAATAAAGAAGAAATGTTACCATTATGGAGTATTCTGATTTGCCCATTAAAATGGTGTCTTGGTTTCAGCTGGGATAGGGTTACTTTTTTTCTTAGTAGCTGGTGCAGTGCTGCTCTTTGGATTTTGGTGTGAGAAGAATGTGAGGGTTTCAGTTGCTGCTGGGTAGTGTTTTTACTAAGTCAAGGACTTTGGTTTCTCTGGCCCTGCCAGCGAGAGGGCTGGAGGGGCACAGCCGGGACAGCTGGCCCGAACCAGCCAAAGGGATATTCCATACCATATGGTGTCATGCTGACTAGATAAGCTGGGGGGTAGAAGGAGTAGGGGATGTTCGGCATGACAGTGTTGCCTTCCCAAGTTACCGTTACACATGATGAAGCCCTGCTCTCCTGGAGATAGCTGAACACCTGCCTGCCGGTGGGAAGCAGTGAATGAATTCCTTGCTTTGCTTTGCTTCTGCACGTGGCTTTTGCTTTACCTATGAACCTGTCTTTATCTCAAACCATGAGCTTTCTCACGCTTACTTTTCTGATCCTCTCCCCAATCCCACTGTGAGGGGAGTGAGCGAGCGGCTGCGTGGGGTTTGGTTACCGACCGGGGTTATACCATGACAAATGGTCATAATCCAAAAGTATGTCTTTAATAACATCACAGGGAAGTTATTACATTTGGTAACTAAAATAATTACTATTTTCTCTTATTTCACTTTTGTTTCTTTTAAATGATTTATAGGAGTTTGTAGTAGATAATCACATCAACATGAGCACTGAAACAATTACCTAATCAGGAACAGACTGAGAAAAGCCTGCTAGACCTTGGAAATGTGTTTAGGCTTTAAGTTATCAGTGTGGACTGAGAACAGAATACTTTCTTTGCTTTTGTGTGTGTGCCTGTGTTCAAGTTCAGTGACTAAACTCAAAGGAAGAGAAAAAAAAAAAAAGATGGTAAAAACCCCAAACTTTTTAATGAGAAGACTGTTGAAAGAAGTTAATTGAAACAAACATATGGGGTGAATCGATAACTATTATTTTTATATTGAAAAGCATTTAATATTGCAGCAGAGGTGTCCAAGCATTAATGACAAAAACATAACAAGATCCAAAAAACTGGAAAGTGGAATGAAATATTTCAGCTTTTGTATCAGATAATTTCTGGCCTCTAAAAAATTTCCCAGCAAAACAACTTTCTGTGGAGAATGCAGCATGCATGTTGTCTGGAGGGCAAAACACAATTAGCTGTCTTTCAAAATACACGACTGACGGAAGCTTCCAGTTAATGGAAAGCAAGGCAAAAGAAAATCATTATCAAACAGTTAAAAGTTAGAGAGAGTATTACATTCTTTTCAAATTATCAGAGGCTGGATGGCAGGGAAATGAGTTCTAATACCTGGATAAAGCTCCACAGCCATAGTGTAACAATGATATGATCTGGGATGTTTAGGTCAGCCTTGATTTGAAACTATTGAATCTATATATAGTTCTTTCTGTTATACCCACAGGTTGTTATAAATAATTTTTGCATTCCTTTTGTTTATTGTGACATCTCTTGATCTAAAATTGTGACATCAAACTTGGTGTGAATGCACAAGTATGAGTTTGGGGGACTTGGAGATCAGACAAAAAATTATCAAAATAGAATTGACAATATAAAGTGAGTTTTTAATATGATATTTGGCATAACTAAAACAAAAATTAAAATGCTAATATATGTTAGTTTCTGGAATTGAGATCTCTAAATAAAGACATTCAGCGCTTCTATAGCCACATTGTCTTGTACTCTCTTGAATATGAATAAACATATTCAACTTTGAAAAATGTAATAAGCAGTTACTCTGTGAATATTACCTGATTTTCATAAGCACTTGCATACTTGGGGATTTTTGCTTATTCCTACAAAGCATGTAGAATACAACTATGCAGGGTCTTCTTGAATGCTTACGGTGTCAGAATTTTATTCCAGAGTTAAATGTAAAATTATTTTCATATTTTAAATAGATTTTCTGTCACTGTCCTTGCTGCTAGGATAATTAAGATTGTTCTATTGCCAACGGAGACAATATCAAATCTTACTTTGCAACTTTGTAAGTCCATCTTAAAGTTAATCTACCTCCTTTAAATATCCCCTAATCAATATAATAAATGTTAAATATTACCATTGTAATAATTAACCATTATAATAAATGTTAAAATATAAATACACAATAATAATAATAATTAATAGCAATATCTGGTCAAAACTAAAAATGCATTTTTATTATATTATTTAAATACAATAAAAGTTTAAATGTTAACCTTTGTTATTCTTGAGAACTCTCGTTGATCATAAAGTACCATAGGAAAAAAAATTCTTTTCAAAACTGGACAGCTGATTCAAGCACAGACTTCTTGTGGATTCAGTTTTGTGGATTAAGGTGAAACAATTTACTGTTTTCTATATAACATCAGTGCTTCCTGTAAGTTTTACAGAAAGTGCACAATTTTTTAAGTAGAGTTTCCCCTTGGGTCCAGAAATTATATTTTTCAATAAAATATCTTTGACATTAGAAAATTCTTTGCTTCATGTTTATTTTTTTGGACTGTAAGTGCTATAACAAACTTGATTGCTGTGCATCTACATTTGTTCAAAAAGTAGGAATTAATTCACAGAAGAGTATTTAAAATTTAGATATAGTTCTTCCTCCCAATATATATTTATCTAAAAAGTAATAAAACAGCCCAAAAGTTTTCAATGTGCATTGTAGAAGAATTAAACTCTAAACTATACATGCGATTCTTTTAAAATACAGGTACTGCAATTTGTATCCTGCGTTGCCTGCTGTTAGCAGAATAGAAGAGATGAATAATGCATTATTCCTCATGTATAGTAATGTTAGTAAGCCTCTGAAAAAATGTAACAATTTTATTATTATTCATTTATGCATACAGTTAATCATAAACTACAAAAGATTGTTAGTTTCAAACCCTTAAGCAAAATTTATGAGGTCAATTCTTAAAGAATTATTCCTCTGGGCTGTAATTAGTATTTTGTAGCATATACAACCTGATGTTATTGTAGGAGGCAATTTGAACATCTGTGTGTATTATTTGAAAAGTTTAATCCCAAAGAACCTTTCTTTGTTATGTTAGGGTGCACATTAGACAAAAAATGAATAAAGCAGAAGGATTCACTATCACTTTTGAATACTGAGAAATATAACACAGATTTGCTTCTTAACATGTTTGAGCACATAGAACCATAGATTTAGGCTCTAAATTGAACCCCCATTTACTTCAGAAGCCAATTCACCTATTCCGTGAGTTCTTCATAGCTGTGGAAAGATATAATACAGATTTTTTTAAAATACATTCCACACATAGATTTATGGAAAGATACACATACACTTTACATTCAGGATTCAATAATTTGTACATTGAAGCTGTAAACCACTGGAAGTTGATTTGGTTTTCATCTAAGTGAATTCTGGAATCCATGAAGATTGAAGAAACTGGGCTGGCACATTTTTGTAATTAGTTCTTTGAATAGATGAGGAAAATTGTTATTAATTTTCCTTTTACCCTAGGAAGCTTGGTTAATATTAATGGTAAGAGTGTTAAAAACAAACAAATTAAAAATATCATCATTTATTCTACCAAAATTATCAGGAAAGGACAGCAGCATAAAACTTGTACTCGTCCAGAGTCGGTCTTTGTTATCATCTTACCTTTTAAGTACAAATTTTCGGAATACACAGAATTAGTGAAAAGCAACTTGTCCTTCATGTCACCACTTCTGTGACTCCCCCGTAGGAAATTTCATATATCAAACCAGAAGTCAAATATCTGATCCTTGGAGATATCATTCTGGGATTCCATACTCGCATATTTGCAGAAAAGCTTTGTAGTCACAGTTCCCAGTCCTGCATTATCCCTGGTTCTCCCCTGTTTTAGATGCTTAAATGTTCCTCTTTATTTATTTTTGTTTAAATTATTTCCTTAAGTTATATAATTATATTTTCTTTATGAAATCAAATTATTCCACTGTTTATATAATTAACAGCTTTTCTATTTTTTTCCAATATATTCAGAGAAAATATTAAGAGTTGCAGGATGGCTTCTTTCAGAGTACAAATGATAAAATATTTCTAAATTGGTAATTTTTCATCTACATGTATTTAATTAAAATTCTTCCCCAAAAGCCCTGGAATCCCTTTACTTCAATAGAAAGGGAAGACAGTAATGAAACCTAAGGGACTGACAGGTGTCTTACGGACTTGATAGAACCAGAAATCATCATAGATTTGAAAAAAGGAACTTAAAAAAATATTTACCTAAGCAATGGGTGCAATTTGAACGAGGTATCAAATAGCTAACAATGCATATACTACTTTTTATTTCATAGTTATAAAAAAAAAAAAAAAGACAAGAACTGTTTATTTTTCGTGGAAGAAGAGGAAATTAATATAATTCAAGAGAGCTTTTCAGTTTGCATAATACTTTAACCAAAGAAACATTGAAAAATTTGAAACCAATAAATCACAGATATGCACTTGTTTTTGTGATGTTTGGATCATACATTTTCATAGTTAAAGATTTTAAAAAAAGCTATTAAAAAGTGCTGCTTTTTTTGGAACACCTAGAACAGTAAAATGCTAAGTACCACAGGTGTACTGCAAAGACATACAAGAACTACCATTGCCTTGAAAAAGACTTTAAAAAAAATAATTATAGCTGACAGTAATTACAGTAGTTAACTATAAGGAATAATAACAGATTATAGCACCTAACCAGCAAAATTACAAATTTTGAGAAGAATCTATCTCTAAAAATCTTTACATATTATATATATGAAGATTAAAAATGCAGCATACTTACAGATATATTTCATATTTAAACTATTTATATATGACAGGTCATATTTTACAGACTTTTCAATATATATCTCATATTTAATAGCCTGCAGTATCTAACAACTGCAAATCTGCAATACTACAGTCTAAATTGTTCATGTAATGAATCCCTCTGAAGAGAAGGATTTCTATCTTCAATTTGCCATGGAACTATTTTGAAATAACAAATCCATAGATCAGTGTTAGGAGAAATACTCTGAATTCTCTTCTGAGAACAGCCAGTTCACAGTGTAGAATTAAAAGGGGTTGGATTTCAGATTGCACTTATCCCAGGAAATAGCAGAAAAGTTTGGGAAAAGTATAAAATTCAGAAAGCTTTATTTATTTGTTTGTTTGTTTGTTTGTTTGTTTATTTATTTATTTATTTACTAGAAGTCATCCATCTTAATATCCTCACTCTTCTTCACACCTGATTACAAATACTGTCAGCAGATGGTAAAATTCCTGGCTGCTGTTGGGACCTTTTATAATCAACTATTTACTGTGACTAACATATGTTGAAAACCTGTTTATTTCAGGACCTCTTCTCCATTCCTTGTCAACCATTTTTCCTCCTCCCTGACCCAAAGTTAAGAAAACACAGTGGTGTCAAAATTCCTACACATGTGAGTCAAGTATTATTGACTGTGTTGTGATGAGTGTGTGTATATAAAAACAAACCTCTGTATCCATAAAGAGGTGTTTGTGTGTGTGCAGAAAAGAAAACTAAAAGCAACCACAAAAGCAAAACAAAACAAAAAAAAATCAAAAAAAACCTCAAAAGATTGATCAGGTATTTAGTACTTGGAAGATTGGCTGTACATGTGTCCACTTTGTTAGAATGTTTTGATTCCTAAATGGCATGTGACAAAAGCAGAAAGGTGCTGCATACATACTTGTATTTTCTAGGCTAGGTTGCAGAGGACAGTTGTATGGTCTAGTTCCTTCTAAGAAGCCAAGGCTTTCATTCTTCAATGAAAGCTACTCATCTACATGTAAAAGAGCTGTGCATTAGGGTATATAAGGTAAGAAAGTTCTGGTTTAGTTTTGTCTGCTTGCTTTCTTCTTCACTGAGGAAAGAATTCAGTTTGGGGTGAACTGATTATCTGTGAAAACACATAATGAAAGGCAAAATTTCAGTTTTACAAGTAAAGAGTGTGGGAGCCAGATTTCCAGAGTATTCATTACTAGCTGCAGATACTTTTCTCAGAGACAGTTTGGAGTAGCCAGTCCCAAAACCCATCCCCATGTCTAACAAAATTTACAAAGTCATATGATGAGAATTCAGATACTTTGTTTAGTTGTAGGATATCAGGACAAGCATATCATCCCTTTAAAGTTAAAAATGGGTTATACTTACATTATTTGCTTTTAATCAGATATTCCAGTGGAATCTCAGTAGAGCACTGCTGCTAGTTGACACGCTTGCCCGTAATATCTCTATTGTATCTGTTAAATCTTATTATGCCAAAGATTTCTTAGGGAGTCTTTAACTTGTGAATCATTGACAAAATAGCCTGTAACAGCACCTTGAAGTACTGAGCAGTTATATGAGGTAGTAGTCTTTATCCTTAGAAGACAAACTAGAAGACTACAAGCCAAAAAGCTTTTTTCAGATTTCCAGTGAGGAATACAACAAATAGTTCTTTTTTTGCTGTTAGATGGAAGTCTTCCAAAATATTTAAAAATAAAACAGGAATAAGACTTCATAGTAAGGACAATTTAGAAAAGAAAACAAGGCAAAGGTATTAATAATTTTAGAAAGCTGGTTGGAAGGTTATTACAAGTTATCACCTTTAGCAATGACCAATAACTGTAGAATGAACTTACTTGCTTTGTAAAGTATAATCAAAGGACATGCCTAGGAGAGTGCAAGGCTAGTATGCGATGAAATTCAGGGCTTGCCAGTCCACAAAACCACTCTAACCACTAGGCTGCATAATGATATTCCCTCTTGCTAACTCGTGCCTGACACTGAGAATGAATATGGTGAATAGCCACAAAGCGTGTTGTTCAGTGAGTACTTGGATTATAAAAATGTGAATCAGTAAATATTTTAAAAAATTATTTTGTTAAGTTTGGTTGATTTAAATAGTCCTCACTCAGTTTTGTTTCTTTTTCTTGTGAAATGGTTTGGGGTGGTTGCTTTTTTTTTGATATGATTTTTTATAAATTTAAAAATCATAGAAAAGTCAGTTTCTACCCGTTTTCACTGGTTTATTGAGCTAACTATTTCATTTCAGGTAGCTAAAGAAAATATTTCCTCACAAAAAGCTTCTAAAATTTCTGATGTACTAAAGTCACTTTTTGAAATAAATCACATATTCATTGGCAACAACGGAAATATCAAAAGCCATGGAAGTATGACAGGTTTCAAGTAAGCTTAAATTGAATGTTCTGCCAAGGTTTGCTGCAAACATCTAAAACAAACTTTTAATAAATCAGCAAGATAAGAACTGAAAGTATCTTTTAAAAAGGTAGAATAGAAAGTAAATAATATGCTGAAAACAATGAAAGTAAATTACCTATTTTTCAGGTAGAGAAACTATCCAATAGATTTTATACAAAAGTGTAGAAAAGCCATCTGTACTCACTGTAAAAGGTTATAGATATATTTGCTTTTGTTCTTAAATACCTCTCTTCCAGGCTGTGGGTTAATTCAATGAATAGAAATGAGTAACTCTGCTGAACATAATGAAGTCCCTGCACTTTTATACTGCTCATGGAAGATTCCACAACGTCTCTGGGAAACCTGTGCCAGTGCTCAGTAACCCTCACAGCACAAGAGTGTCTTCAGATGTTTAGGTGGAACCTCCTGTGTTTCAGTCTGAGCCCATTGCCTCTTGTCTTGTCGCTGGGCACCACTGAAAAGTGCCTGGCTCCATCTTCTTCATTCTCTCCCCTGAGCTTTCTCCAAGCTAAACAGTCCTGGCTCTCTCAGCCTTTCTTTATACAATAGGTGCTTCAGGACCTCCATCGTCTTAGTGGCCCTTTGCTGGATTCTCTCCACTGTGGCCATGTCTCTTTTGTTCTGGGGAGCCCATAAATGGACACAGCACTAGTGCTAGTAGAGGGGAAGGATCAACCCCCTCAACCTGCTGGCAACAGTCTTCCTAATAAGGTTTACCATTAGCCACCTTTGCAGCAAGGGCACATTGCTAGGCCTTGTTAAACTTGGTGTTCACTAGAATGCCCAGGTCCTTTTCTACAAAGCCGCTTTCCATCTGGTCAGCCTGCAGTGTACATTGGTGCATAGTGTTTTTCCTCCCCAGGTGCAGGACTTTGCGATTCCTCCTGTTGAACTTCATGAGGTTTCTGTCAGCCCATTTCTCTAACCTGCCTCTGGATGGCAGCATGACCCTCTGGTGTATCGGCCTCTCATCCCAGTTTTGTGTCATCAGCAAATTTGATCAGGGTATGTTCTGCCCCATTATGCAGATCATTAATTATAACGTTGAATGGGATTGGACTCAGTATTTAACTCTGAGGTGCACTGCTAGTTACTGGCCTCCAGCTAGATACATATCACTGATCCCCAGCCTCTGGACCGGGCCATTCATCCAATTTTCAATCCACCTCACTTGTCTGCTAATCCAGCCCATATGTTATCAGTGTCTCTATGTCAATGTAATAAGATGCAGTGCTGAAAGCTTTACCGAAATCAAGTTAGACAATATCCCCGCTTTGACCAAGCCAATGATTTCATTGTAGAAGGCTACCAGGCTGGTCAAGCATGTCTTCCTCTTTTTGAATCCATGCTGACTATTCACTATCTCCTTCTTGTCCTTCATGTACCTGGAACTGGTTTCCAGGATTAGTTACTCCATCATCTTCACACGGATTGAGGTGAGGCTGACTGCTTTGTCATTCCCTCGGTCCTCCTTCTTGCCCTTCTTGAAGACAGGAGTGACTTGATTTCTTCCATGTGGTGGGTTAACCTTGGCTGGACACCACGTGCCTTCTAAGCTGTGTTATTGTTCCTCCTTCTCAGCAGGACAGAGAAGAGAAAATATAATGAAAGGCTTGTGGGTCAAGATAAGAACAGGGAAACCAATCACCAATTAACGTTACAGGCAAAACAGACTCAATTTGGCAAAAATTAATTTAATTTATTGCCAATCAAAAGTCAGAGTAGGATAACAAGAAATAAAAACAAATCTTAAAAACACCTTCCCCTCAGCCCTCCCTTCTCCCTGGGCTCACCTTTACTCCCAATTTTCTCTGCGTCCTCCCCTTGAGTGGCACAGGGAGATGAGGAATGGGGGTTGTAGTCAGCTCATCACATGTTGTCTCTGCTGCTCCTTCCTCTGCACACTCTTCCTCTGCTCCAGCGTGGGGTCCCATCCATGGGAAATAGTCCTCCATTAACTTTTCCAGTGTGGGTCCTTCCCACAGGCTGCAGTTCTTCACACACTGCTCCAGCATGGATCCTTTCCATGGGGTGCAGTCCTTCAGGAACAGACTGCTCCAGCGGGCATCCCCCACAGGGTCACATCCTGCCAGGAGCCTGCTCCACTATGGGCTCTCCATGGAGTCACAGCCTCCTTTGGGGGGGCTCCAGCATGGGGTCCTTCACGAGCTGCATGTGGATATCTGCTCCACTGCTAACCTCCATGAGCTGCAGGTGACAACCTGCTTCAACCTGGTCTTCACCACAGACTGCAAGCGAACCTCTGCTCTGGCACCTGGAGCACCTCCTCCTTCTCCTTCTTCACTAACCTTAGTGTCTGCAAGGCTTTTTCTCTCACATATTCTCACTCTTATTTCCCAGCTGCTATTGCACAACAGGGATTTTTCCCCCTCTTTTAAAATATGCTATCTCAGAGGCCCTACCACCATTGCTGATGGGCTCAGCTTTGGCCACCGGTGCGTCTCTCTTGGAGCCACCTGGCATTGGCTCTGCCAGAGCCTGGGGGAAGCTTCTGGTATGCTCTCACATAAGCCACCCCTGTAGCCCCTCCAGTAACAAAACCTTGCCACGCAGACTCAATACACTCCAGTGCTCAGGCACATCTCCTAATTGCCTTAATCATTCAAAGATTATTGAGAGTGGCCTCACAATGACATCAGTCAGCTCCTTGTCTAGCACAGTTAATCCTACTATTACCTACTGCATTTTGCTAAGACTGACTGGATTGATGCTTTCTAACATAAACTTATTCAGTTCAGGCACTTGTGTTCTGTACTCTTTTTCTCCTTGACATAACGGATAACATGAGGGATTCACTTTCTTAAGAAATTGATCTATTTTTTTAGTCCCTTGGTTACATATGTATTGTTGTATCAGCAACAGAAGGTTGTCTGGGGAAATAAGCAGAAATAAAAGGCAAAGGGAACTTGGGAGAAGGGGAAACAGAGTGAAAACAAATTACTGCATAAGTGATAGGCATTGACCTGATAATGTAGGTCCCTTGCTGAAACCAGTTTAAAACCTCTGTGACTGTGAGATGTTCTTAGCTTTAGACAACATGATAAACATTACACAGTGTACTTTTTGAAGTCAAAACAATTTGATCTTTGATGTATGTACCTGGGAAATTTTGAATTAGGTTGTCCATCATTTGACATCTCTCAGGAGACAGAATGAAAACCACTCCAAGTACTAAGTGTCATTTAATGAGTTAACCTAACCGTCATCATCTCTGAATCACCTGGCAAGTTTATTCAGTTCACTCAGGATGATCTTTGGACATCCCAATCCATAAAAATAATTAAAAAAAAAAAAAAAAACCAAAAAAAACCAACCAAAACCAACCAGTTGTTTTCTATAATCTGATGAATTCTTTGATCAGGTTCCTAAACAAGTAAATATTATTATAGTTGAAATACTGAACAGAAGACAACAGCCAAACTGCAAATCAGCAATAATTATTATCTAGATTAACAATTTCTGTAAAATTTAGTTGATAATAAGTAATTTAAATATTTTCCATATTTCTATCAAAAAAGTTGTATACAAGCCTTTTTTTGTCTGTTAAAAAATGTCAGGATGCTGCAGGTGTAACTCTGCCCTTATGATCTCTCTACATGGACTTCCTGAATACATGACTGGAGTTACATAGTCAAGATTTCAATCAACAGCATCTGGCTCAGGGGTCCTCAAACTTTTTAAACAGGGGGCCGGCATGTGGATTAAGTGGTGTGCAGTCATCTGCGGCTGCTTGGTTTCCCCCCCCCAAACCCCGGCAGGGGGGGGGCGGGGGGTTTCTGTAAATACCGGGGGCCGGATTGAGGACCCTGGGGGGCTGTATCTGGCCTGTGGGCCATAGTTTGAGGACCCCTGGTCTAGCTTGAAAGTAGCCACCAAGGGAACTAAATAGCATTACAGTGTATATGGCCCAATATATAGCTGAAATTTTGTAGTCAATGACACTGATATACAAACTTGCTAGAATAACCCATTAAAGATTAGAAAATAGCACTTTTTTAATGTCAGCAACAAATCTTCAGCCATTTAAAATTTTAGAAACGCTTTACAGCTTTTCTATAATAAAGCAATTATTGCAAATTGAAAAAGATTCTATGGTAGGACTTACAGTACTGAATCTGTTAGCAACATATATTGTTTATTAGCACATTGATAAATATTAATTTTGCACTGGAATTTTAGAGAGAGATTCCTTTCTGTATCAGATACCTTGTCCAATATGATTATTTGCACATTGCTAAGGTTTAAGGGTCATGTGCAAATTGAGCTCGTGAATTTGCTCATTTTCTTGAAAATTGAAGGATTTTACTATTTTACTTTGAAGATTTTTGTATTTCATTATTTTATATACTTATGGAGATACATATTTCCATTCGTTTTACTGTGAGGAAAGTATATTAATCAATGGTATTTATCTAGCTTGGATAAATTTGAACATCTAAGTCCAGAAAACCAACAACTGCATGGTGAATACCATACTTCTCTAACAGTCAAAGTCTATTATCCTTCATTCTCAGGAGTTTTGTCTGTTTTCTGTTGTGGGGTTTGTTTTTGTTTTGTTTTGTTTTTTTAATATCATGAATCACTTTCTGTTATTCTGAATCCAAGCCGTTATTTTCTTAAAGAATTGAAAGCTACAGTATTGCACTGGACACATATTAAGAGGACACATATTAAGAGCTTCATATCACTAGCTAATACCTTTCTCTAAGTAACACTGGTGCCAAGCTCAATAAGGTATATTTTGCTACAAGCGGAGCTTTCAGAAAAATGCTCATTTTTTCTTTGAATATACAGAAAGATTGAGGCGTTACTCTATTAATATTTTATTTCACTTTATTTTCATTGTTCAGTACTTAAAATGTGTGACACATTTCATGTGAAAATTAGTTTGGGTTCTCCCTCCATACAATGGTTGACATGTTTTGGGATTTTTTCTGGAGCAAAAAGTATTTAAAGACCCTGTTAATAGCCAATGTGTTTCTTTTACCTTATAAATGTATTCCTTCTCAAACTTTTGAGAAGCTGATTTTTTCTCTTCTTAAGTCTCTTGCATATCTTTTTTCAGCTGATGAGTCAGTTTTTGTGGGTTGGACTTTCAAAATACTATAAATTAGGATAACTTTCTTCCTAGCTACTTCCTAACTACTGATTCCATCAGAACTCTACTTAAAGCACCTTATTTATATGTGGTTGCTTATTAATCACTATCTTAAAGGTAAATCTGTCAACCCGCTATCAGTCTGTTTAACATATTTTAAACAATATTAAACAGCATACATTTTAATGACTGTCAGGAATTATTGCATGTACATATTTTAGTATATCTGTAATCAATCTAGCCTGTATAATGAATGTAAGCTTTGATCAGATTTATTTTCTTCACATATCTTGTTACCCAAATAATAATAATTATTATGATTGTGTGTGCCCCCCCCCCCCCCCTTTTGTCTTTTCTTTCATGAATTTAAATTGGAAATAAACCAAAAATGCCTTATCTTCTCTATAGGATCAGGATGTACATTTGACACAACCTTATAACAGTAACATGAAATGATTCTGTTATCCAAACTAATTACACAGTTAAGGGCATTTTGTTTATTCTTGATAGATACGGTTATATTGTTTTTATTAGAAACACCTTTATACATTAATGCAATTAACTTTTTTTTTATTATTATTATGACAATGATGATGATGAAGAACACATTTGTATGCTTGTAAAATCACTAAGAAATATTCAAAAAATATGCAGGTTATTATCCATGCTCTGTGGAAGCACCTTAACTTGTATGTCTACCAGTGAGAAGGGGGAAAACCTTGTAATTTTACTTTCCTAAATTCTTTGTGAACAGCTTGAGGACCTCCCACAGACAGCCAACTGGAACAGCTTGTAAACCTTCTGCAAGAAATAAAATAAACCAGACAGGGTGCTGTAAAGGAAGACACGCTGTAGGTTTTTTGAGATATTTTCCTCTATTTCTGCTTTATTTATACTGTTTATAAAAGTAAATTACTTGTCTGGAGTACAGCTCTTGGAGGAAACTGATTCTCTATGGGGAAGAAGCCTACCAAAGCATTTTACTTTTATAGAAAACATTTGGGCTTTAACTCAGGTGATGAAATCTGCAAGGTTAAAATCTTTACTTTCTAAAAGGAGAATCAATCTAATTTGAGAATAGTGACAAACAAGCTGAAATAAATCAGGCACTGTGGAAATTACCTGGTCTAGCACTGACTTGGAATAAACAGGCACACCCAGAGTAGCTGTGATTGTGTAAACAGTATTAAGCTTCCTTCTTTAAGCTATAACAATCATAGCGGAGTAGGGGGTGGGGGGGAAATGAACAGCTCAAAATTATATTCCTTAGTGATCTGTTCTGTGACATCACAAACATGAAAGCATGTTGAACTCGGTAAAAATTTTCATGTGAACTGTTACTTCTCGCCTCTTTTGGTCCTCAGCTACTATAAATTCATTGCTAATTAGTGAGATAAAGCTTAATTCTTCTTTTGGGTGTAAGGAGGTAGTGATAATAAATTACTTAAAAGGTTTAGACAAACATAAACATAATACATTCAATCACTTCTCCTTTATGCCTCTGAATGTATTCAAACAGAATAGTATAATTTATAGTTTATATATAATTTATATATTATAATATATACATTATAATAATTTATAATTTATATTTCTTGACTACTAGAGGTATTTTATTCAATATTTAATTTAAAAAAAAAAGCTATTAAAAAAATCCATTTTGGATCAGGAAGAAAAGTTAAATGTTTTATTCCACCACCACCACCCCCAAATTGGAAAGCACTCATGCCTTTCAAACTCATACGCTGAAACACTTTTCACAGGAAAATCAACTTTCCTAAATTTAAGTACTACATTTTAATTACTTGAACAAGTAATTTAATTCTATCTGTGCTTCTTTCAAAAAAAATACATATCCCTTCAGCTGCCAAGATGCCCCAGGAAACTGCTGCTTTGTAAGCATCATACCTTTCCAACTGGTAATATCTATCTGATTATAATAAAATATTTCATCCAAATCCAAGCATTCAATGTCTGAGCGTCAGTTTTAGAAATCAAACAAAATCCTGTCTAGGAACCAGCCTACAGACTTCCCTGCCAAATTTCAATCTTAAATGAGAATCTTGATCATTAAGTATAAGATGTGAAAGAAAAGTGATAGATATTTTTTAAGCCTTTCTGACTGTACGATATTCCAGCACAAATTATGGTTGCTGGAATGATAATCTAACATGCAGTCTTTTTTCAAATAGCATCACATTCTTTTCTCAAATATCACCTTCACTCTTTCTCTCTGCTGTATTCGTATTATTAATGATTTGCTCCATAAGGGGGAAATGTCACTTACTTTGCTCACTGGGATCTAAAAGACTGAAAATATAAACCTAAATTTAGCGAAAATACTGTTCTTGCCATGCTCACTCTTCCAGATTTTGCTGAAATATATTAAATATAGAAAAGACGCAAATCACAAATAATATGAAATAGATCAGCCTCTCTTCCCTTTGATAAAACCTCTTTTTTATCAAAGTTCAGTCTAAGTTCTGAACTACCTAAGTTCTACCTAAAATTAATGTTCAGAATTGTAAACTTTTTTTTTTTCAAATAGGGTCAATGGGTATTCAGTTATTTGAAAGACAAGTTATCTAAGTGAAATTAACAGTAAAAATAATAATGTCATCTGAAAATACACTTTAAAACAGAAACTCTTACAGCATAGAATCCAGTGTAAACAAAGCAGTGCACATTCTGACTAGGTGAAGATTTTCAGCTTAATACTTGTGTTCCCACCTGTTTTCAAAACTGCAGCTCTTTCAGTTTGTATTCAGGGTGCTTGATTAGTAGAACTCGGTTGAAATCCTGAGAGTTAGGCTTGCAGAGTATTGCTAGATATTTCAGCACATGGCAATTTAATCTGCTTAGAATGGGAAAAATCTTTGCAAATATATATATATATATATATAAAATGAGTATTTTTCTTATGATAACTGAGGATTCCCTGTTTTGTAGCTTGGTTGATTAAAAAACAGTTGGATTGTCCCAGCATGCTAGCAGTCACAAATGACACAGATGTTTTTTCTTGAACACTCTATGCCTGCATTTCTATAGAACAGTAGTACAGCACAGTCATTTTGTTGTTCCAGGTTTGTTCAAAGGTTGTCAAAGCAATGGTGCACAATCTTTGCTGTAACAGATGGTCTTTAGTTGTAGTTTCCCACTTTGTGGAGCTGGTAGCACACAGTGGAGGATTTGCCTTGAGCGTGTCCTTACAAGATTTCAATGGCCTACCTGTCAGCCATTCACCATCCTTTTAACGGGCATAAAAAAAAAGTCTTAAGGCATTAATTTTGTTCTTCATGTGTGCCAGATGTCCAGAGCAACAGAACTAAGCCTGCAGGAACTTTGTTGCAATATTGAACATTTGATACTGGTGTAAAATAACAGTATCCTAGACTGAGAAATTATTCACAAAGACTAACTTTATTAAATATATCATCAACCACTTTTTCATAAACAAGATTAATTTAACATTTGAAAATAAGAATACAGATAAATTTACTCATACTGAACTACTTCTATTTTGAAGAAAATAATGTTATTTGTATAATTATTACATATTCCACACACACTTTTGTTCAAGCACCCCTTTCTAATAATAGTAAAGAGGTAGCTAACATTATACATTTGAGGCAGGGAATACACATATAACAGTATTCATTGAAAAATTATTTCATCTAATTTTTTTTACCAGTATATATTGCCAGATTTTAGGGCGTATTTTAGCAATATTCCATTTTTCTCTGATTAACCTGGAGTAGAAAAAAATATATTTTGAAATTCTTTTTCAAAAGTGAAATTTGAATTCCAGTTTTCTTATTCTTTTACTTCTGCTTCAGCTCTTAAGCAGCTGTATTAGTAATTAACAATTTTAGCAACAGTGTACTACCCTACTGCTTTATTATCTATTTCTGATAGTCTTGGGCACCTTAAAGGTTTAAAAACTCAGTGTAGTCGGAAGGTAAGGCAGTTCTAATTTTGTGGTGGTGTACTCACCTACCACTGCCCCCACCCCCCTCTTTCCTGACCTTTACTTCCATAACAATGCTCAAGTGATAACCATCAGTGGCAGACATAATGGATGCCTCTGGTTGTGATGGCTGCATCTGACTCAGAGTGGGTTTGGGGGAGACATCACACAATACCCAAGGGTTAATCTGAATAATGTGCTCACGTAACAGAGCTGGTCAAGGTCCAACTCAAGCCAAGTTGGAAAGAAACTAACTTCTGCAGTCAGTATGCAGATATGATTATGAGTCAATTATCTTACTCCATAAATAACTCCATAAATACTGGACAGCCCAGATCCTGTAGAGCTCTCCTGCACAGCAGTGAGCTGCGCCCCAGGATCTCCGCTTGAATAGGGTCATCCCTCAAGGCTGAGAGATTCCTTGCTGCAACAGATTCTCATTAAGTGATTAATAGCATCATGAACTTTGACATCTTAGCTAAGTAGTATAAAGGATTGACTGTGCACATATAATCCTTTAGATATAAACTGTTGACTGAGTCTGGATCTTGCTGCACCTAAACTCCACTCAGAGGAGTTTAGAATGTAAGGGGGTCCTTTCTGAACCTCATGACTCAACAGGAGGGTCTCCCTGACAGTTTTGTCTGACCCTGCACCCTGTGCAGTAAATAATCAAGTGTACCTTGCCATCAAATCTTGTTAAAGCACTACTGTATTTACTATCAAACTTTGTTAAATTGCTGTTTTATATTGATAAACGTTGCTGCTTCTCTCTTACAGTTGAAGTGTGTTACTGTCTCCACAACATATTTTAACAACCTATTTAATACATGGGTGAAACGATTTCTGATTGTGGCTATGTGCTCTGCACCAGGGAGTTAAGTGGGGTGCAGGATTCTTTCCAGACTGCTACAAGAAAAGCCTGACAGCAAATAGCAGATCAGAATTGCATTAATAAGATGGAAATAGGAAGAAAATATAAACAGTGAATAAATCACGTACCATCACCTGCTGGGAACCCCAGTGTTGCACAGCATCAGACACAATCTGAATGAATTCCCATGACACACTTCTCAAATCCCACCTATGGAGAGGTTCTGTCTTTCTCTGGTGCGTGGTGCCTGTTATCTTGGGCAACAAACCAAACCATGTTTGTTGCCTGACAGGTAGGAACGCTATCATTTTCTTGCTATCCACTAGAGTGCAGCACAGACCAGTATGGGGTATTCCAGCAAGTTCCATTATAGTGTAGCATACCTGGACTTGAACAGCGATTACTCATGCAAACATAGGGGTTTCTCAAACCCTTAAGTACAGGACCCAACAGAGCAGACATGACTTATCTAAAGTCACTAACTCTTCAAATACTGTGTCTTCTGCAAGGTTCCAAATAAACCATGGATTGTAGAATAATCACCTCCCTGTCCATGAGCCTGGAAATGGGTTATATGAAGACTTTGTCTATAATCTTCCCAGGTTCTTAGACAAGACTAACCTGCCTGCAGTCCTCTGGATCCTCCTTCTTCTCTTTCCTTAAGATGGCTAATACATTTGTCTTTTTCTGGACTTTGGGCACCTCTGCCATTTGTCTAACCTTTCAGAGATGATATGCAGCAGCCTTGCAATGACATTGGCCATCTCCTTCAGCAATTCTGGATTAATTATTTTCACCCTCTGGACCGGTGTATGTTCTGTTCATGTAAATCATCCCTAGTTCAATCCTCTTCATCCACAAATAGTACTCCCATGCCTCAAATTTTGAGATCAGGTAGAAAGACTTGTGAGGGCTGAAAGTAGACTCTCCGAGTACAGACCAGGGCAAAGCAGGCACTAAGAAACTCCAACTCTTCAAATTTCTTTGTCTTTAGATTACTTGCTCTATTTAGCAATGGAGCAGCATTTTCCTTGGACTTCCTTTTGCTGCTGACATACCTGTAGAAGCCTTTGTTGTTACACCTGACATATGTCTAGAGTTTGGCTGTAATTTCATCCTACATGCTTGAGACTGCATCTGTACTCATTCTTGATATTCCGCCCCTGCTGTTAACTCCCATACACATTTTTGTGTTTGACAACAGGGAGGACTTCCTTATTTAGCCAAGCTGGCTGTCTACTACACTTCATAGACCAGCGTGAATTGTTCTTGTGCTTGGAGGAACGTGGCTTCAAACACTAACCAATCCCCCTGGGCTCCTTTGTTCTTTAGAGCTGCCATGCATGGGATCTTGATTGCGACTTCCATGAACAAGTGGAAATCCACCCTCATCAAGCCAGGGGTCTTTGCTTAGGGCTTTAGATTACTTGTCTTCAATTCAAGATCTTAAACACTGGGGGATCTCAGAACATCCTGTTTCATGGTATTTGCAGCCAAGGCTCCACTTCCCGTACTTGTCTATTATCTGGATCATTAACGAAGATGTTGAATGGGACTTCACCAAGTATTGGCTTCTGGGGTACACCGTAGTTACTGGCTACCAACTCGACCTCATATCACTGATTGCCACCCTCTGGGCCTGGCCTGATCTACCTCACTGTCTACAGATGGCTTTGCTGAGTTTTGTTTTTTTTTTTTGAGTTGTGTGACAACTGGGTAGGAAGTATCTTAGAAGAGTTACAATTCACAATGGGGAAAAACTGTTTATGTTTTGGTTAGCATCTGTATTTATTCTCTTATTCTTCACCAATATCAATGTCAGCTTTTTGTGTATTCATATTTAATTTGACTTATTGTCGTTCTAACAGTGCATACATTATCTGTAAAGATTCATATTTTAGGAAATTTCTGTGGTAAAGTATTCCTTGTATTTATGCAAGTAATAAATATGGCATTCACATTCATTGGAAACCTTCCCTACATTTTAGGGGACCTTTCCTATAGATTTCCATATAAAGAAATCCATCTCAACACCTAGTTTCACTCTTGGCTTAGTGTTTAAATATTCCCTCTCAGATCCTATATGAAAACTTGCTGGCTTATCAAAGTTGCTTTCTTGCCCTTAAAGTCCCTCTTTAATATCCATATTTGCTAATATGGCCAGGGAAAAAAACAAACCTCAGAACAGGCATTGGGCTAAAAAACTATGGGCAAAAAGGTCAAAATCATAGTTGTACATAAAGAATAAAACATATACACTGCACAATTTTTTTCATTACCTTCTTTCTATGGATGCAATCCTTTCAACAGTTTTTTAATTTACTTGTACATTACTATGGGAAAACAATGTTATCAAATGATCAGACATTAATGTTGCCAATATGTATTTTCTGTTTTATAATTTTAAGTAAGTTTTAGAAACAGAGTATTATAGGTATTCATGAAAAAAATCATTAAAATTAAGAAATGCTAATTCAAGCTTCACTGTAATAAGATGTCCCTTGTTTTAAGCAAAGACATTTTTTGAAAAACAAAACAAAAAACCAAGAACACCAAAAGAAAAACCCAAAGCAACAAACCAACAAAACATGCAAGAAAAAAGTAGTTTCAGTTCTTACAATCACTGCATTTTCATTTTTGAACAATAACTTCATTATTAAAAAAAAAAATAGTTACAAGACTGACTATTTAAAATATTTTTTCTCAGCCTAGACAAACTGCAAGTAAGAAAAATATTTAAGAGCATTTAAATTAAACAATGATAGAAAATTCACAGAGGGTGCACATAAAAAAAGGCAAGAAACATTCTCTAAAGTGCTTAAAAATGTAAAGGGGTAGTTTTCAAATGAATTTACATTTTTTGAAATATTCATCCAATATTAAGCAATTTTCTGAAGGTTGTTAATATTCACTAACTTAAGCAAACTTTAAAATAATAGCTGAATTATTAATTAATAATTAGATACTTATTTAAACAAAAATTGTCATACCTTGCTTTCAATATCTTTCTATGGAGTTCACAAGCTTTTGAATCTTTTAACCTCTTCCTTGTCATTGACTAACAATTGGCACCAGACAACTATGCTGCCTACAATTTATTCATGCACACAGACATTAAGTAATCATTGCCACATAAGATGTACTGGGTAATGCTGCTATTAAAAATCTCTGCAGTAAGGTGGAATTGTAAGAAGAAAAGTAAAATAATAGGACTAATTTTTAATGACAAGTTTTAAAGGCAAACCTACTTTGTGGTGTTTTAAAACTACTGCAATTATTATGTGTATTATTTTCACAACAAACCTGATTTCTTTTGAGTTCCTTTTGTTTTCACTCTCAGTCATATGGAGGAGGATCTCCTCTGCACCCTCCCTCCCTGGGCCCCCCTCCATTTTGAGGGGGTATCCCATTCTATGAAGGAGTATGGTGTTTAAATGTAACATGTGATATGGAGAAATAGTGTGAAATGGGGACAATGGACATTGATTGTGATTGTATGTGTCTGCTCAAGGAATGTGGGTATGGTGACTAGTCATGGGTGCGGTGTCTGGTCACATAGGCACACAGCCTTGAGGAGACGCCTGCCCTTCTTCCTCTGACAAAAGGGGCTATTTTAAAAAAGAATGAGAAAAGGATGAGAGATATTCCAATGCTATCTAGAGGGAGGGAGTGCTAAGTCTCCTTGCTGAAGAAGATCAGATGGTCACAAGAACATGAATCACCTACAAACCTGCAAGACCACCATATTCCAGGCAACAGACTGATAAGCTAATTAACATACGAAGCGAGAGTAAGCGGGTTTAGGTAACGAATATATATAGGCGTTAATTGAATATTCATTTGTTTTATTGTATAAATGTGAGATGGTTCGTCACTTCGGGCATGCATGCTTGTGGAGGAGCGATCCCCCGTGCATCTGCACGCAATAAACATACCTACTTTATAACTTTCGAGTTATAGAGTCTAATTCCGCACGTCAAGTCATATGGAGGAGGATCTCCTCTGCACCCTCCCTCCCTGGGCCCCCCTCCATTTTGAGGGGGTATCCCATTCTATGAAGGAGTATGGTGACTGGAGTCTAAAACAGTGGGAAAAGTATCTGGTTTGTTTGGGCTAGATTTGAGGAGAGTTAAGCAACTTATGATGAAAACACACAGATCCAGCACATGTGATAGTAGGCTGCCTGTGCTTACACAGTAAGGAGGGTGAAGTACAGCCAACTCCTCGAGACTGGGTATCTTCTATTTAATGGAGATATATGTGTTATTTTGCTGGCAGAAGAAAGCTGGGTCTAGACTTACAACGCAAACTGTGTCTGCATGTAAAGTTGGTAGTAACTCTGTGCAATTATAGTCTGTCTCTCAGTAGGGCTTGTTACTGTAAGCTTAGAGTTGCACTGACCGCAGTTATATTGTGCTGATGTACCCTGGAGCTCCTAGATAGCAAACTCCTGTCCACTTAGAATTCATAGCATAGAATGATCTCCTGAGGATCTCCAAAGTACTTGTTAGCATATATCAGGTTGTTTTGATCAATTTGCCTTCAGATATTGTTAAAATGGAGAAGGCTGACTAGTTTTTTGCCAGATAGGAAAATATCCTTATGTGAAAAATACCTTGCTTTTTACAGTACTATTCTATTACTAAACAAACAAGGAGAAATAGTTTTAGATATGGCAATCACAGTTATTTCAATGAGTAAAAAGGTAACAGAAACTTAAGGCAAAACAATTAAATTAAAACAGGAGCTGTAGAGAGGGAAAAGATCCCATTAGATTTGCTTTGGTAACCTGAAAAAGTTCTTGGTTATTCATTTTTCATATTAATTTGGAGTGCTTGTGTTAGCTAATATTGTTTGAGGCAAATGTTAGTGTATCTGGAAAACACAAAATCTCAGTTCTGGAGCAAACAAAACGAGGAAGATTCTCAATGAAAGACAAAACCTTATATATGTTTTGTCAGACAATTTTTCAACAATCCCCAGATTACAAGTTTTGGAAGAAAAAGTGGATATCTCTGCAAAACATCCTTAAATACTGGCTTATTTAGTTTACTGGATGGTATGTGTTATCCCTGGGATACTATTGACATAAATTTTGTGGTGATTTTATGGCCCTGTTTGTTTTATATATTTACTCAAAGCTAAACAGTAACTCTAATACTTTATGTAGAGATAGAAAGCTGTATTCTTACCTTTTGTACATTGACATAAAATACAGGGTTTATTTGATGTGTAAAGCATACCAGAAAGTCTTTGGTTTTTTTCTTTCTTTCAATTGTCCTTCTAAATATTTTTAGATTTGTGCTCTGTTCATAGCATCACATCAGCAAGGAATTATTCTTTCTCATTTCATCTCATAAGATGCAAAACAATTTATGAATTTTCTTGGAGTTCATTGTAAAAAGAAATGCAGGTATTACTTACTTTACTGCCTTTAATATGTTTTCTAAAACACTGGCAGATTAAGTCATCATCAGAATAGTCATGTAACTTTTAAAACTAAAGTGATAGCATTTAAAAGACACACATATTTTATTTAAGAAATAAAATATTTACCAAAATGTCACATAGAAATAGTAGTTTACCTGTTTTCTTTTTTTTGGGTCACATTGCTTTTTACCTCACGTCAGTGTTCTGTGTCAGACTTGATAAGACATCTTCCCTGCACCTTGGGACAAAATGGCAGAGGAAGTAAGTATTAAGTGTCACATTATTGCAATTCTAAGCCCTTTGGGTGCAGCAGGATCTATTTACGTTACACAGAAGCATTTTATCTTCTTAATTTCATCCATAGTTTATAGCAAAGGAGAGGGAGAGAGATAGGCCTCCAAAGATTAAAATTGATGCACAAATACCAATCATTATGACCTGCTCTTAGTTTGAAGAGCTGAATCTGCATATAGAAACATTTGCAATAAGATGTTAGATATGCAGCTTATTCAATGTTTAGGAACTGGTAAAATTATATTGAACACTGATATATGTACTAGCTGGCCCACTGTCAATTCAGCAAGTATTTTTTTTTAAATATTGGAAACATTCTAATCTATTTATAGTCTTTAAGTATTTATATTCATGTTTGCTTTCTTTGAAAGGTTGGAATATTGTAGCTGGTCTCCTAAAAATACCATAAACTTCTGTCCAAAGGTCAGCATGTCATGCTTATTCTTTTTGTTTACCAATTGTCTGTGTGCATGTTCACTAAGGGCCAGTTCTCATTTCTTTTCCTCAACTTCCCAGTGTTCCTGCAGCATAGATATCTTATTTATGATCAAAACATCAACTAAAAATATCAGGTGAACTGAACGTTACATTGGTTGCCTGCATCTAATTTCTTCAAGAGAAACGAACAGGAAGTAAGTATAACTAGAGCAACTGGTTTGCTTAAGAAGTTCATAGGAAAAAACCCAGCATGTCATAGTTCTAGTTTTATACAGGCCAGGTTCTCTGAGGTCATCTAAGTGACGTGCGGAATTAGACTCTATAACTCGAAAGTTATAAAGTAGGTATGTTTATTGCGCGCAGATGCACGGGGGATCGCTCCTCCACAAGCGTGCATACCCGAAGTGACGAACCATCTCACATTTATACAATGAACAAATGAATATTCAATTAACGCCTATACATATTTGTTACCTAAACCCCGCTTCGTATGTTAATTAGCTTATCAGTCCATTTCCTGGAATGTGGTGGTCCTGCAGGTTTGTAGGTGATTCATGTTCTTGTGACCATCCGATCTTCTTCAGGTGATTCATGTTCTTGTGACCATCCGATCTTCTTCAGGTGATTGTGACCACCCAATCTTTTCCAGCAAGGAGACTTAGCACTCCCTCCCTCTAGATAGCATTTGAATGTCTCTCATCTTTTCTTATTCTCTTTTAAATAGCCCCTTTGTTAGAGGAAGAAGGGCAGGCGTCTCCCCTTTGTTAGAGGAAGAGGGGCAGGCGTCTCCCCGTCTCCCCTTTGTTAGAGGAAGAGGGGCAGGCGTCTCCTCGAAACTGTGGTTGTCACCGCACCCATGACTAGTCACCATACCCACATTCCTTAAGCAGACACATACAATCACAATCCATGTCCATTATCCCCATTTCACATTATTTCTCCATATCATAAGGAGTATCTCTGCTGGTTATATATTTAAAGTTCTAAAACAGGACAGCAAATTAAAAGCAAAATACACTTACTCATGACAGAATGCTCAAGAATAGCTAAATTGGCATTTCTTAAAACCTTCTTTTTAATGGATTTTTTTTATTTATTAGTGTCCTGGTTTCAGCTGGGATGGAGTTAATTATCTTGTTTTGGGTTTGGTGTGAGAGCAATGTTGATAGCACACCGGTGGTTTTAGTTGCTGCTGGGTAATGTTTATACTAAGTTAAGGACTTTTCAGTTTCTCAGGCCTCCTTAGCAAAAAAGGCTGGAGGGGAATGGGAAACTGGGAGGGGACACAGCCAGGACAACTGAATGAGCCAAAAAGGTATTCCATACCATAGAACAACATGCTGAGTATATAAACTGGGGGAAGAAGGAAGAAGGGGATATCTGGCATTATGGCGTTTCTCTGTTCACCATGGGTGCTGGAGTCCTGCTCTCCTGGAGATTGCTGAACCTGTCTGCCAGTGCGAAGGGGTGAATGAATTCCTTGTTTTGCATTGCTTGTGTGCTGGCTTTTGCTTTACCTATTAAACTGTCTTTATCTCAACCCTCAAGTTTTACATTCCTTTCTGATTCTCCTCCCCATCCCTCTGGGTGAAGGGAAGTGAGAAATAGACTGCAGTGGTGCTTGGTTGCTGGCTGGGGTTAAACCACAACAGTTTGGTCTTCAACATTCGGCAGGCAACATATCCATATCACTGGGTGCTAGGCTGTGAAGCTGCCATGCTGATCGTATGGCTGTGTTGCCTAAACTCCACAGTTACCAAACTCTGATTTAGATTAACAAAAGCCTGCACAAAGTTTAGGTCAAGCGGACCCACCCTCTCCAGTCATTAGTCCTTAGCGCTCAAATACCCACCCATCTCAAGTTGTCAAAACTGATGACTGAAAGGACTTCTAATCAAAGGAGTCAATGCTGGGAGACAACAGATGATAAGATAGCCTCATGTAAATTATGCAGAAAGAAGTCTCCAAGTGAAAAAGAACTGGCTGGGAGAGGAGACAAGCTGATAAGGTGTTGCAATCACTAATTATCATTAGGAGCCAGAAACTTGTAACCAGTCCTGTGGGTGAATGAAAATGAATGTGTGATGTCCTATGCATGTGCCAGTACTCTACGTAGTGCATACCCTCAAGCAGCTTGGTGTGTTGTTGGGAGAGAAGATCCCCCATGCACCCGGCACTGCAGCAAACCAGTGCCGTTGTTCTAAGCTGTCATTTGGTTTGGAGAGTTCTCCTGGTTACTCTTTTCGGAAACAACCACATAGCTGAAAATGTTACGTTTTTAACATTAAAACTGTATTTCTGACTTCTAACTTTCTTATTATATGAAGGAGGAATATGTTTGGTGAGCCACGAGTAACAAATGAGTTTTGTTGTAAGACTGAGTACACTCAAACCAGCAAGGCAAGACATAAGAGAGCTAGGTTAAGGCCTAGCCTGAAAGAATAAGGATAACAAAAATGAGATTATTAATCATGGGTGATCGTTTTAAAGTGTCAGATTTCTATTATAAAAAATACTATAATGCAATTTCTATAGAGACTTAAAATTCTTAGAACTTTTTAAAAAATCCTGTGTCTGAATTAAATGTTTATTGCAACTATTAAACCAGGTCAATTTAAATTTCTCCTTTTCCCTCATACTATAATTAAATTTAGTATTTATTTCAATTCTTTGCCTATAGTAAAATGTTGTGAAACATAGCTGCTCTGTTAAACATACATCTCAGAGGGGGAAATCCTGCTTTCAATGTGGGTAATATACCCAGGTATTTACAAGAATTATAATACTGATAAAAACTTGTCAGATTAGAAGTACTGATAAATGCAAAGTTATTTACTGAAAGCCTATATAAACCCAACAGATCTGTGATTCCTAGATTGTGCTGCATTGGGTATTCCTGCTACTATAACATCTGTCTTTCAAAGAAAATGTAAAAATCTCAGAGATATAGATTTAAGCTGAATATACTGAAAATCATGCCTAAAATAACCAGAAATTTCTTTTTAGTTATTAGGTTTAGACTCTTCTCTAAGATTGTCATGAAAAAATCCTAGTGATTGTTTCCAGCTGTATCTGTACATCCAGTCTGGGTAGCATCCTTTTGTCCATATAAAGATGTGCTTGCAGACAGCATGTTCTGTGATATTCTTGCACTGTGTTTTGTTCACCCATGAGTTTAGCCTTGATTGAACACAATCATTCTTGCTGACATGGACCTGGTCCAGCATGCACAACAGGCTAACAAAATTTGTCCAATTTAGTCAAAGTAATTTGATTTAACTAGCAGTTGTTACCTTTCTGTTCATTCTCTTGACAGGCAGATTTAGAGCCTTATAAAATACACAGGCTGAAAGCCAAGGTATCACTGACCTACACTATGCTGTATCACCCTGTGAAAGCCCTAGCAAAACAAACAAATTAGCATTTTGTAGTCAAAGTGGTCAGCTCTGGAATAACTTGAAGGGACAGGCTTTAAATAAGCATGGTCTTTCCTACACCTAGTAATAATATATCTAGCTTAATGCATACAAATTTATTCTGCAGAAATGCTGACCAGAAGTCAACCAGTGGAATATCTCTCTGACAGTTTTTAAAAGCAAATTCCAAAGCAGACACAATTAAAATGTTGCAATCACAAATAAAAATGTAGTGCCCAAAATAATAATAATTAATGAGGTTTTGGTTTTTTAACTATTCAGTAGTTCCGTTGGCTGACAATAGCACCTACAATCAACTAACAGGAACATTGGCAAATGGACCTTTGATTCAACAGTGGCCATGGGATACCAGACCTGGTCTGGAAATCTGGAGGATGTTATCAACTAAGCACTTTGGAAGCACCTTGGATTTCAAACAGAAGCAAATAAGAAAGCATGGAAGATAAATTCATCCATGAAAACATCTAGATCGCCTATAGCTGAGGCAAAGAAAAAGCTGCTTGAAATAAAACAAATTATGTTTTCAGATTATCTAGCAGATTTAAAATATAAGGGCAGATTAGCTAATTGTGGTGGTAACTTTTTTTGTAGTAAACAAACCAGTGCAAATAAAATAAAATACGTACTAGTGAAAATGACTGAAGATTATTTATAAGAAATTGGACAGGCCTTAAAAAAGGAAGACTATTTTAAAACAAACAAAAATTCACACCTCTGCAACTCCCCCCCCCCAAAAAAAAACCAAAACAACCCCCAAACTTTTCTAGCCTTAGATATGAAAGATTTTTTTAGTTAGTTCACAGCATATATCTATTTAAGAGAAAAGCAGCCATTTAGCATTGGAGTGCGCAGACTCACTTCACCCTTATGTAGAGCTCCCCTTTAATTTCTACTTTCTATTCTCAATTAAAAAAATTTGTAACAGGTTTTGAAAAAAATGTAATCACATGTGAAATGCTACTTAATGTGTTCTACTTCTGGGGGAAAAAGAAAATCCACCATGTCACCGCACTCTCAAAACTAGCCAGCCGCAACAAGGCTTTTTTACCATCCCATACCAGGTTAACTTCAATAAGCAGTCAGCACGCCTTGCCCTGGCACAGTCACCAATCCCCCACAAGGTTTCAAAGGTTCATCTACTGTTCGTGCTGTTTCTTCAACCTCTTCAGGCCAGTCCACCCTGCCTCTTGACTCTGCTGCATCCTTCTCCTTGTCTCTCCTACCCCCAGGGCACTCCCTTTCCCCCCTCTGCTTCTTCTAGGCCTTTCTTCAGTCACTACTCTTCTTCCATATCCCTTAGAGCTATTTAACTACTCAGCCACAGCTGCACCTTGTCCATATCAGCCAGCCCACCACCCCTGAAGCCAGCCCACAGCTGTATATTATCAATGTTAATTAACCCAGCTTCATTCCTCTACACCACCACAAACTAAAAACATAGAAAGCATGTCTATTCACCGACCCTTGAAAATAGTATACATTAAATGGAAATGTAATATTCTCTTTGTCTTGTAAGAAGCATAAATTAACCTGACATGACATCAGCTTGAGACTTACTAAAATATTCCTTCATTTAGGCAGCATTACTAGGATCCTTTTCAAAAGGGTCAGTTTCACCCTTAATAAATCATCAGTTATTCTCCTGTAATGATGCTTGCCATCTCTTCTTGTAGGCTATCTGGAAGGGGGTATACAAGAATGATAAGCTACATTTACTGTCATTGGAGCTAAACATAGGACTTTTGCAGCATTCTGAGTATTTCAAGTTTCTGGTAGGGTTTCTTATTTATTGAGGGCAACATTCATGAGAAAGATTCAGTGTGTGCTGCTAGTCTCATAAAAGTAAACAATGTTGGTTTGGTTTTGGGTTTGTTTGGGGTTTTTTTGCAAAAGTTAAAATGCATAGGAGATTCTACTGTAAGGAAAAGTTAGAAGAGTGATAGCAACTGATAATAAGAAAGGGATGTATAAACCCATATATATTCTGCTAATGTAAACTGACTTCCCTTAGTATATCACAAAACTGTTACAGTCATGAGACACCTGTAGTATGGATGCATAAAATACATGATGCAAAGAAAAGACAAACAGAACAGTCAAACATGAAGATGCCCTATTCATTTTCTAATTGCTGATTTTCAAGACAATGGAAACTGCACAAAGAGGACCAGCTTAAAGTTTCTAGGTAGATAGCCATGTGAAACTTCACTGACAACAGTAAAATTGTCAAAATAGAGCAAAACTTCACTTAAAGTATTTGACATAAACAGGTTTTTTTCTGTGAGAGGTTCAGTGAACAGAGAGGCAGAACTGTCTTCAGTGGCTATGGGCAATACCTCTGTAACAGCTCTTGATGGCATTCTATGCTACAATACCTGAATTTCAAGATCTAAACCATTGTAAAATAAGAATGGGAAAAATAGGATTATTAATATCTAACATTGTGCTCTAATTTGTTGCTGTATGTGAGAATTCTGACATAATCACACAGATAATTTTACTGACTGTACTTTAAAATGTAGTGAAAGATTTGGATTCTTTTAGTCCTTTGGTATTGGTACTGGTAAAATTTCTGTCATTGATACTTCTTTCATTGTTGTAACTTAGTATTTTCTTTTGAGAAAAAAATACAAAAACAAACAAAGCAAGAAAACCTATAGGGTATTGCATACTAGGGAAAAAGGATTTACTTCCTTTTTATTTCTAGAATAGTTCTAGAAATGTACTGCATGCAAACTGTACTGCCTTATGAGTTTAAAATATGTTCAAACGGTACATAATAAGGTATCTTAGGATAGAGATTGTATGTTGTCTGAACAATGTGACTTTCAAACATTGATTTATTGGGAAAACCACTATTGTCAAGTATTTAATCCTCAGCTATATAAAATTAGTTCTGATTCACTTGAATGATAAATGTCTGATTCTGGTATTATTCACTGGAAAAAAAAAATTAATTTTATGTAAGTTTATTGTTAATTAAATCCATGGAATTAGCACTTAGTGGAAAGTGAAACAAGACTAAGTTAAGTGTTACAGACTCATTTTCTATGAAATAGTCTCAAATTAATCACAAATGCATCATTATTTGGATTATAATGTCTTGGAAAAAAAGCTAGTATTAAGTGGAAGTAGTTTTCAGCCTTATTCTAATTGTCTTTATCTGACCATTTAATTCTCCTTGTACCTGAAGTATTGGATCTTATATTGGAATTTGTTACAAAATCTCATTGATGTTAGTCAAGTCACTCAAGGCATTTTTAATTGTGTAGTCTTCGTTTCTTGTTTGTTCATTAGGCTTTAACTTAGAATTTGATTTATTGAAGTGATGAGAAAACAAGCTCTAAGTTTCTTCACAAATTCTGCATGTACTGCAAATGAAAATTAGCAGAGCTTGTATCTGAAACCCATTGCCAGAGCTGTAACTTTTAGGCCTTTCTTTAAATGAATGCTAGCAGATCTTCATTTTTAAAAGACATAATTTCTCAATAAGTACTGTTTTTAATGGCATGTTAGTAAAATAAACTGTCTAAGCAAAAAACACTCTATCACCCCACCCTCCCAGCCCCCAAACATGCGAAAAGTACACTTTGGTTGGTTGGTTTCTGTTTGTTTTCTTCTTTCCCTACTGATCAGCATTAAAATGTACATAGCCTAGAGAATGAAAGCACATTATCTCTATGTTGGTTCTTAATTATAATTCTGACTGGAAACAAAAAAAAAGGAAAAAAAAAAAAGTCACGATCGTCTTCTGAATATTGAATCTGTTTCAGAAAAGATATTGAAAGGCCATTTCATGGGAATTTTATTGTCTTAAAAGGCTTTTTGTTTGTTTCAAATTACTTAAAAACAAAGGAAACAACAACAACAACAAAAAACACAACAGGAAATTTAGGGAGACTGTGTTCTGAAACTTTTTCCTCACATATTTATGTTTGGAAATTACTCTGATTTATACTCCAGAATCCAGAATTCAACATGTGAATTCACATAACTAAGCTAAAAGAAGATTCCTATGTCCATAATTTATAATTGAAAAGTTCTAAATGACCTGCAGAAAGTGGAAGAGGTTGTCTGTGACTCAGCAGGAGCATGGACTTTGGAGAGAAAATACTTAGTGGTTAATAGAGAAACCTGTTATACTTACTAAATATTTACTAATCTTGTTTTATAAATTGATTTGACATCTTAAGAACATCTGTCCAACCTCTGTACCTATAGTCCCTCATTGGATACTTCATTTGTTTGGGTCATTTTTTAGCTAACATTTTTTTTTTCTTAATTAAAAACTATTTATATCCTGCAGCTACAAAATGGCAGCTGGATTGCTGTGGTACAGAGCTCCACAATAAATCATTACAGCTGCCCACCTTATTTATTGTAAATTGCTAGAGATAATTTTGTCATTCACTGTCTCTGTAACATCACAATTCTCTGAAAGTAGGCTATGCAATAAATTCCCTTAATCAGTTCTTCCATGCTGAGTGAGCAAAAATGTGATGCAGGTGTTTGATCACCTCTGCTTACAATTTGGAACATTTTGTCCTTAAAATAATTTGAAAGTAAGGAAAAATGTACTGAGACTAAATTTGGATCTGTTCATGACCAGGAAGGGTATCATTGCTGTTCAGCAAATTTTGGTTGAGTAAAGATCTTGCTAAAGAACTAAATTCTGTATTTTGCAAAACCATTGTTCCAAGTATGAGAACATGGTATTGTGGAAAATTGTTTCCACAATATACAATTCCAAAACTAGTAAGAGAGTTTCACTGTATCCAAGCTCAAAATATATGGTACATCATATTTTGTATGAGTTTTCTCACTGACTTTTCCTCACCATTTAAAAGACAGACTCTGTTCAGCTTATTTGAAAATGTCAGAGTAGAAGTCAGAATGTCAAAAATCCACCTTTATATAGTTGTCTACTTGGAAACCTTAAAATGGCTCATTTCATTCTTCTACCGCCATTAGGACATTCATACTTTGAAAACAAAGAGCTATGCTATGCTCATCTATGTTGATCTGACTAAACTAAGTTTGGTCACCTAGCTCTTATTCATGACAGCATCTTCCTCTTTCACAAGAGCTTTCCACAACAAAAGCAGAATTTTCTTATGAATCATCAAAGCGTCTGCATCTAGCAAAAGGAACTTGGAGATTTAGCTTTGATTTCCACTTAACAGAGTTTTTTTGTGGGTTGGGGTTCTTTTTAATAGTTATTCTTTAAGGAGTAATGTAGGTGACATCAGTGGAAAGGTGAATCTCATATGCTATCAGGGTGATTGTCAGAAGCAGGAACAATGGAGGTTTTGGCAGCAAATTATCCAAAGAGCTGTAAAGAATATGATCATAGTAGACATGAGCTATGATGTGGGAAGCAGAGTTCCATGAACGTGCCTCACAATACAGATATTTTTAGGATACCTTAATTGGTGGGGAGACAAACAAAAAGACCTTTCTCAGATTAAATGGTTTTGTGACACTTCTATTTTTCATACATGTCATAACTAGAAGAGCATTAGAAAAAAACCAAAAGAATGTATTAATTCAAAATGCTAGAGATACTGGATCAGAAGGCAACAAGGTTAATCATTTTAATTTGTTTTTCCAGGTTTGTTTATTAAATTATTTTAGAACTGCCAATTTAAATAAAGATTTTATTATATAAGTGAACAGGGTCTTCCTGGGATTGAGTTAATTTTCCTTAGAGCAGCCTGTTCGGTACTGTATTTTGGATTTGTGACCAAGTCACTGTTGATAACACTGCAGCGTTTTGGCTGTTCCTGAGCAATGCCTGCACAGCATCAAGGTTGTCTTCTCATTTTCTCACTCTGCCTCCCTAGCCAGTAGGCTGGGAGCAGGCAAGTGGTTGGGGAGTGGACACACTGGGACAGCCCACACAAGTTGACCAAAGAGTATTCTATACCATGTAGCATCATGCTCAGCAATAGAACTGGAGGTAGCCTTTCCAAAGCAGCTATTGTTTGAAGACTGGCTGGTCATCAGCCTGCCTGTGGGAGTTTGATTAACTACGTTTGCATCACCTGTTATTTTTTCTTTCTCCTTCACTGATTAAAGTGTCTTTCTCTCAATCTTTTGTTTTTGATAAACTTTAATCAGTTTTCCACCTCTCCCTTCTTTCAAGTAACTTTACCAAAGATTTAAAATGCTATTTTAGGAAAGGTATTGCCACTAAAATAGATTTAATCATGAGTTGCATTATTGCCTGTTAAAAAGGTACATTTAAAGTGTATGTTGCACTACTAACATGATAAAGTACTTCCTTCCAAGGGAAGTGTAAAAGACCAGTAAGTATGTTTCAGTTCTCTGTCTATCCTAAAAGGCTTCATGGAAAAATGTACCCTATTCTTCCCTTGCAGACTGTTTTCAGGCTGTGTACTGAAACATCATTAATGATGTGTGTCCATTTACAATCGATTTTTCTTGCAAAAGTTTTTTTCCTTTTCCAAATTCCTTTTGTGGCTGTGGACCAACTAATTACCTTTGTTTCTTTGATGCAACTTGGTGTTTATGGAAAATATCTAAGTAATCTAACTCCTCAGATTCATTTTTTTTGTTTGTTTTTACCAGAACTAAAAGGCATTTAAACTGGGTTTTACTGAAATTGAAAAAAAGATTGCAGGCCCAATAACTTTTTCTACAGTAGCACATTCTCACTTTATATGATCAAGTATTTTAGGTTTCCTGTTGTGTCACTCTAAAAACATGTTGGATGTTCTTTTTAGGACTTGATAGTTCAAAACTGAGCATTTTCAGTCATTCACAGTGTTTTCGGCCAGGTATAGATTCTGTTGCCTGGTGTCATGCGGTCTACTTCCTTTTGTAGGGATTATTTTTGAGCAGTAATACATTGTTGACTAACAAAAGAAATTGGAATCCTGATTCACGAGGTAAAGTGAGCTTTTTATTTCAGACCTATAAAATGTGAGTCAATGCTATGCACTGGAGAAGGATTAAAGGTTGGGTGTGTCACACAGGGAATGTCATGCCAAAATGATAATCCTGCATAATTTATGAGAAAAAGTGCAAGACAGTTTTTTGTGCGTATGAGTAAGCAAGTAGTTAGTTCAATCTATCAAAGCAATTGTATTCCCGTTCACCAGAGGTGACACAAATAACATACACCCAGTTCTATGCTGAAGCATAGCTCTGATGATCATGATTTTAAATACCAACATTGTTCAGTGATGCAGCAGTGCTGGCAGAAATATCTCATGTAAATGCAGCTAATGTAGAGAGGTTGTATAAAAAGTGATTTTGGGGACATGAGACAAACCACTTGACTTAGAACCCCAAAACTTGTTCATGGAACAAGTTAAGCTGCAAGATGGACAACATCTCAGAATCAACAGTCCTTTTCAAACAAAACAAAACAGAACAATCACAAAAGAAAAAGTAGCTTAGATCAACAAAGACTGCATGTTCATCTGTTTTTCTGTTTTGCTTTGTGAAGGCAACATTGTAGGAAAGCCCTGACATCTTGAATTCATCCTTTTTTCTCCTTGTTTGTGAATCCTTGCTGACACAAGAATAATTGTTAAATCTGATTTAACACCTCAGGTTGTCCATAAACGAGATTTCTTATATAGTAAGTATAGCAATAGCAGGATTTCTATGTAGCTATTGGCTATTTCACAGAAAAATTTGATTCCTCTTAATTATTTTTTTCCCCTATATCAAAACTGTCTTCTGTATTTTGTGTCAGAGTCTGTATTTATTCTTCTGTTTACCTCCCAGATAGCCATCCCATCCTTTCCTTGGTAAGGGAAATGCCCATGTGGGATTTTCTTTAAAATCAGGATAAACAAAACTAACCCTCAAGCAGGCCAGACTGTCATTTAGACTGATCCCCATTTTAACACACATTCAGAGAAGTCATAAGAGATAAATAGAGGGTTCTGAAGCATAAGGTGTTTGTTTTATTTTTATTTATTTTAGAATTGTGACTGCTTCTTTGTCCCCTACTTCCCAATACTATATACTGCATGGGGTGTTTTAGGTTCATATACCACAAGTTACATCACTCATACCATGCTGTAGTTGCTTATGAAGCAATTAAAAGTTTTATGATCTACAAGCAGTCTCAGACACAGTGTCATGTAGGGCAACATGTAGCTATTGTAGTCCATTACAAAGTTGTCAGATGTCAGTGTAACTTCAGAGTACTGTAGTACATTGTTATCTGCCTCACCCGTTGTCCAGCCTTAGTAGACTAGCAGAGAAATATTTGGCTTCCACTGTTACGGACTTACTGCAACCCATCATACTCCTTTCCCCTGCACTGCTTCAGCCAGGGTGGGGAGGCAGAAGAGTTAGGAATGAAGAAGTGAAGTTGAGCCTGGGATGAAGGGTGAGTGGGAGAAAGGTGTTGGGAGTTTTTGCCTTTGTTTCTCACTATTCTAATCTGGTTTTAATTAGCAATAAATTAAACATATTTTCCCCAAGCTGAGTCTGTTTTGCCCCTGATGGTAATTAGTAAGTGATCATGCTGTCTTTATCTTGACCCATTTGCTTTTCTGTCTTATTTTCTTCCCCTGTGCTGTGGAGGTGGGGGAGAGAGCAGATGGGTGGGTGTCTGGAAGCAGGACAAGTTCAACCCACCACCAGTACTTTCATATACTGCAGAGCAGGTACCATCTGTAATGTATACACTGTGCCAATCTCTTAGTTGTTCTTTTGGGAAATACGTGACTCCCTGTCTGCCTGCACATCTAGTTGTCTTTCCAAAGTAAATGCAACTCTGAAGTGGAGGATGTGTAGCTGTAACTCCTTCCAGATGGCCAGATAAAATATCAAATTGCAAGCACAGGAGGTAACACTTAGGGTACCTGATGTGGCTATACTCTGCAAAGTGGACATAGTCACTGAGATCCATCATTACTCTTTCGATATTCTTATTTACCTAAACTAGGAGAGATAGGTTTCCCTTCACTGTTATAATGTTTAATCTTACAAAGGGGAACAATGTAAAACTATTTTTTCTCATTTTGGAGGTGCTAGAAGGAATAACTGCAAGAATGAAACCTTTTTTATAGGAAGAAGTCTTTGTTCATTGTCTTTTGTAGAACAAAATTTTGAAGCATAAAATGAAATTATAAGGAAACAAGTGCAGAAAAAAAAATGAAGAAGGGTGATCCATCATATAAAGTGAGTCTGTGAAACAGCTTGAGGTATTACCGTAAGTTTACCATCCTTTAATACACTGTGAATAAAAAAGTTTGTGTATATTCAGAAATCTACTGGATAAATTAACAAAAGAAAACTCTTTGACTATTGAGTGCAAACATACGCTTCTGACTTTAAAAATGTCTGAACTGCAACCTATTAGGGACTGGGAAAGCATTCTGCAAAAGAATGGTTTTTCATTATTCCATAGTTGCCTTGGCACTTCTTCAAGGCCACTGCCAGACAACAGATAACCATACTCAACTAAGCAGATCTTTGATCTGACCTAATTTAGCTCGTCTTATTTTTCTCCCCTTATCACACCACGGAAACTTCTCCATGTATCACCTTCATGTAAATTTTCTACACAGCAATAACATACTATAATGGACACTGCTGCATGAATGAACATAAAGAAATATGAATTAGAATTAGGAAGACATTACAATATTTTCATAACCATGCTAGCATGATATGCTGCCCAATTCAGTAAGCTTTTCTGAAATGTGGAGTAAGATCAAACCAAGAGTCACAAAGTCCTCTTCTGATGAATGCTTTAGCCACTAAGAGGAAAAGGTATATATTCTTTCTCTCCTTCATCCTGTTTCTTTATGTGGACCAGTATAATCTAAATATTTGTCCTGGTTTTGGCTGGGGTGGAGTTTATTATCTTCTTAGTAGCTGGTGCAGTGCTGTGTTTTGGCTCTGATGTGAGAATGGTGTTGATAGCACACTGATAATTTTAGTTGTTGCTGGGTAGTGTTTACAGTAAATCAAGGACTTTTCAGTTCCTTGGGCCCTGCCAGCAAGAGGGCTGGAGGGGCACAAGAAACTGGGAGGGGACACAGCCAGGACAGCTGATCCAAACTAGCCAAAGAGGTATTCCATACCATAGAATGGCATGCTGAGTATATAAACTGGGGGTAGAAGAAGGAAGGGGGGGACATTTGGCATTATGGTGTTTGTCTGCCCTAGTAAATGTTACACATGCTGGAGCCCTGCTCTCCTGGGGATGGCCGAACACCTGCCTGCCCATGGGAAGTGGTGAATGAATTCCTTGTTTTCTTTGCTTGTGTGTGCAGCTTTTTCTTTACCTATTAAATTGTTCTTATCTCAACCCTTGAGTTTCTTCTTTCAGTAGTTTTCACCCAGTTTCTGTCACCTCATTAATGCTTCCACCTCTACAAAATTCATCTGATTAATCTTGATTATAATTGATCAAAAACCATATCTCAATGAGGCTGATTAAGTGCCACATTCAGATGTAGTGACATTGCTTTGTCTAATTTACGAGCAGTTGTAATTGTCATCTTGTGGTATAATTATGCTATTTCTAGTGCATTTTTGAGATAGTTGAGAGACAGTATAAATGACTGTTGTTGAAAAAGGGTTGGGGTGGATGTGATTTATTTCCTTTTTGCTAATGATTTGATGTTCTTTTACACAGAATAACTTGTACAATAGATTATAAGAATACCCATCTCATTGTTTTCTATTTTTTATTGATGGAATATTTTGTTGGGGTTTTTTGTTTGGGTTTTTTTTTTTCCTCCCTACATTTCCCGGAAAACACTGTTGATTGCTTGCTTACATATGTTCTGAATAATTACTTTTCATTTGTATGCTCTTGCAATTTTTGTATTTGTACCCTGGTCACAAATAATTTCCAGTTAGCTATAGTTACAAAACCAATATTCTTAAAATACTCATTTCACTAACTGTGAAACTCTACATTTTAAACCATTCATCTTCAATATTTAGTTATCACAAAATGGATATAAGTTTGGCTTCAGCTCTGACTTGTTATATACTTAAACCATAGACAGCAGCACAGCGGTCTTGTGGCATTTGCACATTGACTTAGAAAGTGATTATTAAGAAAGGAAAGGTGAGATTTAAGAGTACTGTATGCACAAATAAGTTTGACTTCTCAAGTTGTAACTTCTAGAAGTTGTGACTTCTAAACTTGATGAAGATTGAAACAAGAGTTGGATTTTCATTAAATTTGTGTTTTATATTAAAGGAAAGTTTAGATTACAATATGTAATTCCATCATTTGTAACTCGCTGAAATGATTTATATTTTTATTCTCAGGAAAATGAGGCACTCAAAAAGCTGCACAGCAAACACATTTTAAAATGAAATTCAGGTCTCTTAGATTTCTAATTGTCATATTGATACAAAATGACTTAATTTCCTCTTTAATGATGGAGAGATGAGTGCTGTTCCTCAGGGGTCAGTACTGGGACCAGTGTTGTTCAACATCTTTGTCAGCGTCAGGGACAGTGAGAACGAGTGCGCCCTTAGTTTGCTGACAGCATCAAGTAGTGTGGTTGAAGCACGGGAGGGAAGGCAGAGGGACCTTGACTGGCTGGATAGGTGGGCCCATAAAAAACACAAGAAGTTCAATAAGGCCAAATGCAAGGTTCAGCACATGTGTTGGTACAACCCTCAGTATTGATACAGGCTGGGCAGAGAATGGGTTGAGAGCAGTTCTGAGGAGAAGGACTTCGGAACATTGGTGGATGAGGGGCTCAACATGATCTAACAATGTGTGCTTCCAGTACAGAAAGCCAACCATATCCTGGGCTGCATCAAAAGAAGAGTGACCAGCAGGTCAAGGGAGGTGAATCTCCCCCTATACTACGCTCTGATAAGACCCCACTTGCAGTACTGTGTTCAGCTCTGGAGCCCTCAACATAAAAAGGACATGGACCTGTTGGAGTGAGTCCAGAGGAGGGCCACGAAGATGATCAGAAGGCTGGAGTGTCCCTCCTATGAAGGCAGGCTGAGAAAGTTGGGGTTCTTCAGCCTGGAGAAGAGAAGGCTCCAGGGAGACCTTATTGTGGCATTTTGGTACTTAGAAGGGGGCTTATAAAAAGGATGGGGACAGACTTCTTTGTCTGTCCTGTAGTGATAGAACCTAGATAGGGCCTGTAGTGATAGAACCAAGGAGTAATGGTTTTAAACTAAAATAGGGTAGATTTAGGTTAAGTATTAGGAAGACATTTCTTACGGTGATGGCAGTGAGGCACTGGAAGAGGTTGCCCAGAGAAGCTGTGGATGCCCCATCCCTGGAAGTGTTCAAGGCCAGGCTGGGTGGAGCTTTGAGCAATCTGGTCTAGTGGAAGGGGTCCCTGCCCATGGCAGGGGTTTGGAACCATATGGTGTTTAAGGTCCCTTCCAACACAAATTATTCTATGATGCAACCTTCATTATTGTATGAAACTTTTTTTCTGCAGTTTTGTTCTTGATTAAATCCAAGCAGCAATTGAAAAAATAATAATCTGTATAGCTCTTTCCAAAATTTTGAATTTGAGACTCAAACTTTTAATATTATTCTAATAATAATAATGGATGAATGTAATTCCACAAAATTTGGAAATAAATTCTGTTTTTTCTAGAATTTAACCAGATTACATTTTCATCTTCTGGTTTTCAAAATGTGTGTGGTACCCATATATATCTTAGGAAGAAGATTTTGAGATCTTGTTTTGTTCAATCAGTTCAAACTTTTAACATTATCAATAAAATACTGTAGTTCATGGTATGGTCCAGGACTTGCTGGAGTGGGTACCTTACTAAAGAGAGTAGGTTCTTCAACAAGCTTGCAATCTGAAAAGTAGAGGTTCAAAGAGATAGAAAAATACAGTGCAACAGCAAAACAACATACCTCACTATCTGGTACCAGAGTATTAGCAGCCTAAGTGTTGAAAAATTTACTGTAGGCATCACACCGATAATAATTTTTCAAGACAAAAAAATTAGGACGGTTGTATGAAAGCCTTGTGGATACATAAAAAGGGCTTTGGAAAATTACAGTGAACATGAGCAGTGTATCTTTAGGAAAGGGAAAGTGAAATGCAAAGAGTGAAGGGTTTGAATAGCTTATTAATGAAAGAAAGGTAGAAGAGATGTTTCATTTATTGTCAAAATGCCTAGTAATTTTCTTGTAAAATAATAGCAGATAAGGTGTTTTCAGTGTGCTTCAAACTCAATTTGCAAACATTGGTTTTATAAAATTTGAAGAAAAATATCTTCTTCCAATTATTTTTTAAAGACTGATGATGACTGAATTCCCAGTAAGATAAATAACATGCATTAATTCAAAATGAAATATACACATCTTCTTTTTTTCCTTTAAAATAGTATTGAATACTGCCCCAGAAGATTCTATGACCCATAGTAGGATGTAATTAAACGAATCCTGAGGCAGTGAAATTAGTCATAGAAACTTGTTCTGTATTTAAAAAGAAATGCTGCTTCAGCTACATGAAGTAAAATCAAGCTGCAAGCAGGTCGGGAAATGTTGACAGGGCAAGCCTGACAAGCCTTAGACCTCAGGTCTCGCAAACTCTGTGTAAAGCTTATGGACTGTTACTAGCCATGATAATATAAGGGCTACAAGATAACAGAATATGGATTGCCTAATGCAACCTGTGTAAGTAAAAGGAAAAAAAGTGATAAAATACAGCAGGTATTTTCCAAGGCTTGACCATGCCCAAGAAAAGTAGTTAATGATTTTCTAGAAAAGACTCAATTATGTCTCAGAATCTTAGTAAACACTCCATAAAATGCAGAGGAAACCCAAAGGTGATGATAAAAATGAGATAAGCAGAGGGAATTTAAGGACCTAGTCAGAGAAACCTCACAGTAGCTAGTACTGAATGGGAATGTACTGAGATGAAAGAATCCTTATTGTGAGGTATTCAGAGTTCAGGATGGGCTGGGCCAAGGCCAGGTGGGACATCAGACCACAGGCTGGGGTCAGGATCAGGCCTGGTGAGGGTAACCAGGGTCAGCACAGCCCCAGGATGGCCAGGCAGGGCCAAGGGGACTGGCCAAGGCTGGGCTGAGGTTTTGGCCTGCGGGTGGGCCCAGCCCGGTGGGCCTGCGGATGAGCAGCTCAGGGCTGCGGGGAGCTGGAGACCAGCCCTGCTGTGGCATCTCTGGGGCAGGGACTGATGGCCCTGGGGAGCTGAAATGGGGTCCTTGGCCCTTGGGAAGGTGTGGGGAGGCCTGAGGGCTGGGGAGGATCAGTCAGCTGGCAATGCCTTCAGGCCTCTGATGTTTTGTCATGGTTCATATTTAACAGAAAGCGAAGGGATTTCTGCTACACTTTGAATTTTGTTTGTTGTTTTATATATTGAGACAATGCGTTTCAAGTCTGAATTATACACAGGAGTCAAAATCTGGGTTAATTATGTACTTATTATTTGGTTTTACAGAAATTCATTATATCTTAATGGAAACAAGCAAACAAAAAAATCTTATATAAGATACTCGAAGATACTGTTATAACTTATTCCTGGTTTAATATTAGTTTTGGTTGACTATTGAAATTATTTTTTTTATTTTTATTTTTTCATTAGGTAATTGCCCTACTACAAAGCTTAGTATAGTTTTAGGGTTAACAAGGAGTTGTACTTTGCATTTGAATTCCTGCATATGAGATTGTTTAAAATTGTTGATAGTCAACTTTTCTTCTCCTTTCTGGAGTCTTTGCATCTTTTGTCATCCAGGCTATTATTGAGAAAACAAAAAGTGGAACACAATCCCTGAAAAAAACCTTGATGAGCTAAATCTATAAAATTCATATAATTAAACTGTAATGGCAGAGAGACTTCTGCATTAAGTTAGACAGCTTAAAACACAATCTTAAATGTGCATGTTCTGGTTTCGATCTTATTATCTTTATTATCTTCTGAATAAGAGAGTGTTTTAAAAAAATATTTTAAAGTATTTTTTAAATTTGTCACCATGTTCTCATTGTACATTGCTAAGATCATGTTTCATTTTGTCTTACTGCTATTTTTTAAGGACTGAAATGCATGACAAACTTTTAGAAATGGAGTATGAAAAAAACTGTGGAAAAAATTACCTTTTAATGCTGTTTAGTTTTAATTTTTTCTAGACAATTTAAAAAACCTCACTAGCCCCATGTCAGCACTTTGTGTAATAACCAGAAGTGCCACCACTGAAAAATTAATTTCAAGTATAGGTAAAACAAAAGATATATAGGCAGCTTGCTACTTATGTTCCTTTTTTCAGCTCTTGCGCACATACTGATAAACAGAAATCTGTCAACAAGGAGTCTTCAGTATTTAACCAGCCAGAGTTTCCAGAAATCGAGCAGTAACAGTGTTTGTTATTCAGAGGTAAGGCACATTACTGCTTAAAATGGAACAGCAGTAGATTAACATAAGTGTCAATTCATGAAGATTTCATAAGTCTTGGTGTTAAAACAAGAGGAAGTTCTGTCATTCCTGTAACCAGCCTTTTGTCTGGGGAGCTGAAATATAAACCTTATAAAATTAGTAAAAAAGAGAAGAAATTGGTAAGAAAACCTATGATTTTACAGAAGCATTTCTATAATAATAATAAATAATTTTTAATTTGGTATTTCCCAATAAATTATCTTATTTCTTGAATAAGCCAACATTTCCAAAAAAATAAAATTTTGGTCTTTTTTTAAATTACTTGTCTCTCTTCTTGGCTTCTTTTCCTCAGCATGATAAATGTCTAAGAAATTAATTCTCCTTCCACTCTCAAATGGTTAAGATTTGGTTTCCTAGAGGTCCAGCTACCTTTTTTCTTTCCTTACAACTTAGAAAGTTTATGATTATTTAGAATGAATGGCTTGGATTTTATTCCTGCTATTCACCCACTTATCCATTGTTTCTTAATGTCACCACAGGTGTTCTTTTTCTTTAGATGTATGTTTCAAGGAAACTCAGATCAGTTTAACCTGTTAAGACTGCTAGAAACTGTAGAGGTAATCCAGATGTCCAGTCTGGAATAATTGGTTGAACAATATGCTCCCATCATGAGCAGAATTAATGAACAGACCTCTCACTTGAAATATGTTCAGGCATCTGTAACAGAGACTCAGAAAAATCAGCCTTCCAAGTGACCATGACTGATATCATGCGATTTCAGTGTTTCTTTTGAAATCTGGGTATTTCTGCTTCCCAAGAGAAACAAGTAAAACAAAATAAATAAAGAGGAAGAAAACTCAGGTGTTACTTTAAAAACTTCCATATTTGACTTCCTTTCAGGTCATATGGTACCTGTACCCTTCTGTGACTGCTCAGTTTTCCTTAAAATTAGGGCTTTTCTATGCAAATTGTGACTGCAAATACACATCTGTCTTTTGCTCTGAATAGTGCCCCGACAATTTCTGACAGTTGGTATAAACTGAATCTACATGCTCAGGTTCTTTTCAAATGTCACCAGAAATTATTTGTCATTTACACTCAGAACCAGAACTTCCTGTCATTGTACTCAGCTTCAGTGGGAGCAAAACTGTTATTTCAGGTCAATGTAAATGAGGTCAAAATCACCCTCCAAGGGCTGGAGTTCATCTTCTTTAGCTTCAGAGTTAAAATATTCCAATAAATGCCTAGTTAATATTCTCCAAGACAAATTTGAAAATTACTGATTAATACCATTGTTCTAATATGTGGGATCATAAAGCTGTTCCCTGAATTATTAAAAAAAAACTTTGCTCTAAATTGAAATTAAATCTGGCAGCGTACATCACCTGCTTGAATAATGATCCATTTACCATTCTGTCTTGTTTTCACTTTGTATACATTTATGCAAAGGAGATGATAATACAAGGTGGTTCATCTCCATCCAGAAAGATAATGCTTAGTTTCAACTCAAAATTATAATGCTTCTCTGCATTTTATTTCAAGCCTTTTAAATGGTAGTAAATCTTTGAAAGAAAAAGAAGATCTTTAAGAGTTTAAAGTTTTACTGTCTATTTTATATTGTTGACATTTTTTTTAAATAACAATGTTGAATAATCTTCATGAAGCATAAAGTATCAATATTACATGACTTTTAAAAAATTTAATATCTACAAAATTGTATGCTTGTAGAAGTGATCCATGGCTTTCCTCAAGGTAATACGTATATAATAAACCATCTGAAAAGCTTAAAAGAAATCTGCTTTAGATGGTATACACAGGAACATTAGCCTTTCCTAAATTTCAGATTTGGTTCTGAGGGGTAAGTACTAAATTTTAAAAGTTCCCTTGCAGGCTGCCAAAAATCTTACAGTATGCTGTGTTACATTGTAGTGATCATAGCCTGTTGTGAGTTATCTGTTACTGGCACCCAAAAAAGATAAAGAAAAAAAGTCTTTCCTTTCCTGCAAGTTTGATCTTGAATTTCCAATAATACACTGAATCACTTTTAAGACATTGTTTAGATACAAGACAGTTCAGTTTGTGTTGCTCATAAAAGAGAGTAAGTATGATTTTTTTATTTTTTTTTATTTACTTAGTTTTGAAAAGACTGACACTGATTTTTAAGGTTTTTCAAATTAGAAGTGGGGTTTTTGAAGTTAATTTCACAATTCACTTAATGTTAGGGCTCCAAAGAGCTTGATAACAAGGTAGTATCTGGTTTTATCTGAAACCTCCTTTTTCAATGTAACATTTTACCTGATTCTGTAAGGTGCTAAACCAGGCCTCTATATCTTTCTGGGTGGACAAACTTGTTTGTACAGAAGTTGGAGAACACCTTAGTTTCGATTACCTGGAGAAGGTAATATACATTGAAATTACTAAATTATGATGAAATCAAGCCTTTTTTGATGGCCTAATATGATGGCAATTACAAGGAATTATCACAAGACCTGACAGTGTTGAGTAAGTGGGCAACATAGTGGCAAGTGAGCTTCAAAGGACAAATGATAATGCATCCAGGAGAAACAATAAAAAACACTTCTGTGTGATGTTGAACAGTGAACTGGTGGGAACAGATCAGGAAATAAATCTTTGTGTCATCGTTGACATGTATCTAAAAATGTTAGTTCTGTCTCTGGCAAAAGCAAAAAAAAAAAAAAAAAAGGCAAAATATTGAACATCACTGGGAAGGGAACTGAGAACAAGGAAAAACACACCTTTCTGTAGAAAACCTTGGCACACTCACATACCCTATTACTACAAAAAAGTTCTGGTGTCTGCATCTGAAGAAAGAAGTACTATAATTCAAGACTGTACAGGGCAAGGCAATTGAAGTAAATGCACTAGCTGCTCTATATGGAGATACTAACAGGCTTGCGACTATTCAATCCAGGGAGGAGAAAGATAAAGTGAGGATATGATTGAAGTTAACAGAATCAGACTAGTGATAGACAAGCTGAGTATAGAACACAATCCCACAATACTGGGGCTGCTAGGCAGTCATTAAAGCAGTACAAGATCAGTTTAAAACAGTTAAGATAGCACTTTTTGACACAGCAGTTAGTGAATTTGTGGAATCCTTTGCTGCCGGAGACTGTGGAAGCAGATAGTATCTGCAGGTACAAAAAAAGATTAGGCAAATTAAAAGACAAAAGATGTAGAAAAAGATAAGAAAGGGAATTTGCCCTAATTCAGCTGTTGTGCACTGTCTGGGGAGGGAGTGAAGACCGAGTGCTAATGAGGGGAACTGACCTCAGTTAATGGACAGGATTGCACATTCTTTCTAAAAAGCATCTGCCACCTTTGCAGGCAGAAAAGCAGGCAAGAAGTAAAATATATGTGACACAGTATGGCATCTTTTTTAGTTTTTTGCATGGTTCTTTCCATGCCACATGACTACAAACAATAATCATGCAGGCTATATTGCAATCAGTGAGTTGGGCTGTTGACTAAATTGGCCAAATGTTTTCAGGGCTCATTAAAAAACCAACCATTTCTTATGTAAACATAAACCCATACTTTACAGTATTGAGAAGTTGGAATGTTCCCACAATATGAATAGGAAGTAATACATATATTTACTTGAATGACAGTGGAAAGTTTGTAACTTTTATATAATCTTATTATATATATATATTTTCAAATTAAAAACAGAATACTACAGAAGTACAATTTCAGAGAATTACTAATGTGTTTCTGTCACTATTTTACATAGAAAAATTGACTTTTCTATTAAAAAGTACTGTTAAATTTGCTGAAATACATCAGTTAAAAATGAAATAAAAATTCATTTTATTTACTGTTAAAGCTTTCCTGAGAAACATACAGGAAATGTCAGAAAAGAGAGGAGAAATAATGGATATGTAGATACGCATAACAGTGGGAATAAGATCAAACTTAATTAATTTGAATTTTGCAACCTGAAAAAAATGATCAAATAGATTATAACCTTGTGGAAGTTTGAGTTTAATGTAGAAGACCTTTAACTGCCTAAGGCTGCTTTGAAAACTTGAACAAAAGTATGTTGGATTGGGTGTATTTAATGGGAGCATGTATATTTTTAGGAATACTATTATTTCCCTTATTTTTCTAAATTATTAACATAAACTTCACTTTAAAAAAACTAGTAGAAACTGCAAAGTTTTTAAGGTGAAAAAATACTAATTTTGCTTTTACTCAGGTAGTAAAATTCGGTGGTGTTACTTGAGAGATTAGAGTTTCACAGTTGATTTCGAAATGAAGTTGAAATTGAGTTTAATACAGATTTAATGTGTCGTTTCTTATAACATCTAATTTTTGTTCACTTGCAAAAGTACAAGTAATTTGGATATGTTAGAATTTATCAGGAACGTAAAACGTTAATTATTGAGATCCAGAAAATCTTACACATCACATATTGAAAAAATGCAATGTTCAGTAAATTTGATACAGGTCATAGATACATCATCTTTTGAGAGACATTTATAAATTATCCATCACGAGATGGTCTTCCTCTTGAATCAGAATCGTTGTACTTGATTCAGTTATATTTCTTATTGAAACCTATGTGCTGACTATCAGAACATATACTACATGCATCATCTGCTCAAACCTGCAAATAAGAAAGATTTCATATTGAGACAGATACCGTGTATCAACTAGAAAACCAAAGTAATCTCTTAGCAAATTAGAAATGTCACTTTTTGAGACAGGTTCTTCACTTTTTTGATATACACGTATTGGCTACTCTATATATGTTGTCTCTGAGATTAGATGCATTGCTTATAGAAAAAGATGGATTTAACGTTGCAATAAATATATTGTCTTTTTAACAACAGCAAAGAATGCACTATATGTCTAGCCAAATATGTTGTCTAGTCTAAACAGCTTGCCTCCTGATAAAGGAACGTGGTGATGAATTCACTTTGTGACCAGCTAGAGAAATGTATCATAAAAGCACAGCGAGATCAACAGACATTCATTGTATCAAATGTATTTTTTTGCCCCACACTTACAGGCTCAAAAAGTCACTTACTAGGGATAAATTAAAAACACATTCTTTCATTTTCAAAGCATGTCACTATACTTACATATACTTACATGTTGATGTGCTAAATAGTCCAGTTTATTATTGATGGAAGTGAATTGAAAAAATTTAATAAGGGTCTGATCTTCACATTACAGTAAACTGGGAGTACTTTCATTGAAATAAGCAAGTTTGCTCTATATGAAAACAAATTAATCACTAAATTGTGTCCTTAGGCATCAAAATTAATTCAGAAGTGTCACTCTAAGTACTGAGTACTTTATGTGGTAGTAAAAACCTATTAGCTACTTGAATTATTATTTTTTTTTTAATTGTTTTTACTAAGCATGTTGGATAAGTACAGTCCTAAGTTGTCCCTCAGAGTCTGTGATAAAACTTTTTTAGATGCATACTATTGAAATCATAGAGGAACAGCCTCTGGAGTAGTTATGATCAGCATTTCTCCATGTATATACTACAACTTCTCATTATTTAGTGACTTTTCCTGTAAGCATTTTTTACTTACCAATGCCATTGTGAATTTCATAGCTTTCTACAGTATCCTCTCTTTGAAGGGAGCTGAACTTGCAGAAGAGTACTATGGTGGATTGAACCTGTTGGCAGGCAAGCACTCACCCCACCACTCACTCATTCCCCTCACCTCAGAACAGGGGTGAGAAAGCTTGTGGGTCAACATAAAGATAGGGAGATAGCTTACCAGTTACTGTGGTGGGCAAAACAGATGACTTAGAGAAAAAGAATTTAATTTATTGCCAATTAATATTCAGAAAAGTTACATATAATATATATTAATGGTTTTAGAACTAGATGTGGCAATCTATAGAATTAAGAAAAATACCTTAATGCTCTCTGTGCTAAGAAACTAGGATCTTAAGCTGAAATTTGTCACTGACCTATACCTTTTCCATATTGTGTACAGAAGGTGAATGGTGATTTTCCCTAACCTCTGTCTAGGATAGTCTCTCTAGAGTACTTCCATAAATACAGCTCAAAATATGAGGCACTGTAAGCCATTAATATTTTCATAAAATTTAGATCAGAAGAATATCCTTAAATATTATGAGAATACAAGAAAACTATTTCTGTATGCCTGTGCTTATTCAGGGAGGGAAGTAGTTGAGTCTGCTTCCCTAGAAAGAAATGACCCAAATAGGTGACAAGAGAAAAACCTCTTTTCTTCTTTACCCTTTTGAGATTGTATCACAGTGTATATATATATCTATATATATCTATATATATATCTTCCTGGTATCTCTTAACAGCTTTTTCAAAATGAAAATATGTGGTATTACTTTAAATTAGTAAACTGTAAAATAAATAAAATGTTAGTGACATTTTATCTCTTTGTATCTTGAAGTAGCAGTCTTACATTCCTTGTATTCATAATTTTTTTCTCATTTATCTCCTGGCATGTATCTATCCTTCTTTAACTTCTAGAATCATAAATGAAGCTTAAGAACATTATAGCTTTCAGCTGTTCTTCTTTCAGGGACATTGTTTAGCCAGTGAAAGTATTTTCAGAATGATAAACTAGGTATGTTATAGTAAAATCCCTTTTTACAATATGTGTTGATGGAACTGTATCTTTTATCTATATTGTTCTAGTAAATCATTATAAACTTCCTGAAATAAAGCGACATAGTATTTCCTCTTCCTGTACTTAATTTCAATTAGCTAAAAATAATATTTAAATAGAATTTTAATGACTTTTAAACCATTGCATTAATTATAACATTTAGAGTAACTTTGCATAAAGAAATGTCTAACTTCCAACAAGAAATTAAAATATACTACTAAATAAATAAATACTGGATGTCCCTGTAAAGGGGCTCTTTTTTTTTTTTTTTTTTTTCTTCTTCTAGTTAGTACTCAAGGAAAATAAGATCCTTCATTCTAATTGGTTCTAATTAGAAGCTTTTAATTAGTTTTCACCTAAACAGGTGTGTTGAGTCCATTTAACTTGTGTCATTACCCTTGTAGCTTTAAGGCAATAACTTCAAGATTCTCTGGCCAGTATCACCCACAGTGTGTGTTACTTCTGAGTAGATTTGGTAAGTGGAGACAAACTGATATTTTAGATTAATTCCTTTTTTTTTTCCTTCTTCTTTTTTTCCCCTTTTATAATCCTAAGGAGATCACACATATCCCTTTGCAAATTATTTCCACACTTTCTCTAGAACATTATAGATGCTAGTGTTGAGGATACTTGTTGATGGCAAGTGGGAAAGCATGAGAATAAGCCTTAGTATGAGATGCATATTGGTTGCTGGAGAGCAGTTGGGGTGGGGGCTTGTTAGAATTATTTAATGCAGCTTGCTGTACCTGAGAATTGGTCCACAATGCAACCTCACTGACTGAGCTTAAAATATTTCTTCACTCTTCTGAAAGGGCCATTGCAAGATCTAACCTGCAGCAAGGCAGATATTTGTGAAAAAATGGAAAAAGAAATTATATTAATCATTGCATGAGGTAGTAAGGAAAATTGATTTGGAATCTTACTGCCAATTAAGTTCTGCAGTGCCTAAGGCAAATAGGAACTTTGAATGTTATTTGTTTTAGATCTAAGAAAATGTAATTCTGCTGGGTGGGTTTTGGGTTGTTTTAATTTTTTTTTTTTTTTTTTTAGTAACCTGCAACATACTGAGGACTAGTACATTTTAGCATAAGGATTTTCTCATTTATTTCACTTATCCCAAAATTATGTAAATTAACTGTTCAACTCCTCCAGTTTCTAGAGCTTTTCTTTAAAGGAAGGCAAATAATAAAAGCCATACCTAATGAAACACGTTTCTCCCATTGTGTCTTTTCTAAAGAAACCAATGGAACCAATAAACTACATTACAACAGAAGTTAAAGTCTCCATGGGGTAAGGCCTTCCCTGATACAGCATATCTGGAGTTTGCAGCTAGCTAGCACTTTCAATTAGTGTAAGCTTGTAATGTACCTAGATAGGTCTTCTCAAATTCATTTCAGCAATTTTGTGATAAACCCGACCTTTCAGGTTTAATTCCTACCATATTGAATCATAGAATCACGTACTTTAGAAAGGCAACCCAACGGTCATCTAGTTTTACATCCAGCACAAAAAATTTTCAGTTAGAACTGGTTGCTTAGAGAAATGTCCAGTCAAGTTCTGAAAACCTTCAAGGATGGAGAGTCACAACTACTTCAGGAAACCTGTTGCCATGTGTGAGCACTGTCACAGTAGATCTTTTTTCCCTTTATTGACCCAGGTTTTCTCATGTTTCAAGCCAGATTCTAGACTTGTTCATCCTGTGCTACAGCACTCTGACCACCTTGATGTTCCTCCACTGAACTTGCTTTAGTATGTTAGTAACTTTCCTGTACTGGGTAGGCCAAAACTGGACACAGCACTCTGCATACAAATTCACAAGTAATGAGCAGAGATTAATACGCTCTTTCTAAAATAAATCATTATGTGATAGGCCTTTCTAGCTTCAGAGGCATGCTGCTGATTTGTATTCAACATGTTCATAACAATCTTCAGACCTTTTTTCTGCAACGCTGCTTTCTAGTTGTTCATCTCCAGGCATATACTGTTTCAAAAGGTCCGTCCTACATTAAGGCAATTTACATGTACTTTTGTTGAACTCTGTATATTCATTATGAGGATATATCTCAGGAAATGTCTTCTATATATTATTTACATTAAACGGTATGTTCTACCTAGAAATGGAATGCTGAATTACATTTTGTGGGTTTTTCTAACATTTTATCTTATGTTTCTTTAAAAAAAAAGTAAGCTGAAGTTTGGAAGCAAGTATTTTAAACAGATCACATTGCAAATAGTAATGAGAAATATTACTTGTAGAAATGGAATAATGTCCATTCTTAATTTCAAATGCTTTTTCTCTGTGAACTAGGATGAGAGAAATAATCGTTAGATGAACTGGCAGAAAGATATTTTTAGAATAAATTAATTGGTAGACCTTGTTGATATGTTACACGATGTATTTATCTTTGTCAACATAATTTTCTTTGGCTTTGGATATTTTAATTAAGCATAAGATGTTTATATTATGTGTGACCTTTTGGGTGTTCATCCAAGATGAGAATTATTCTGCAGTGTCAGAAAGCCTTTTAAAAAGCATTATGAAAGTTATAAACATAACAAAACAGTATTGTTTTTGTTAATACAATACAATGACAATTTCTTTTCAATTAAAACGTTTGACTACACTAATGCATCTTCTACTCTGCTATGCTCATAAGGAGCAAATTATTCCTGGATATTATTTATTTTGTTATTTATTTCTTCTTTCTTTCTTTTTCTTTCAGCCTCCTCTTTTTTTTTTTTTTTTTTGATATTATATCAAAATCCTTTTATCAGCTGTATAATACTGGTTTAGAAAAGTTGAATCTTTTGAGACTAACAATATTGCTTTTGCTTCTCAAAACCAAAACCCTGATTAGCTAACAAATGCTATCCATCAGTATCTTCAAAGAGCACTTTGCTTGGCTTTTGCTTCCTTATGTTAGCTAAGATTTCACCTCTTTAAAGTCTTTCCTGCAGAGACAGGGCTCTTGAACAAAATCCAGTACCTTCACAGGCTTCTCTAGCCTCACTTCTATTTCTTTTTCAGGGTACATAATCATTTTTCACAAAATCCAGTGATCTTTTTCCCCTGACCAAGCGTTTTGATCCTGCCCTGTGGTATTTTCCTCTAGTTTTGATCTATTTTTAAACCAGTCTATTCAAAAACTTACTCTGAGATGTCTAGATAAATCTTAGACAAACACTATAATCAGGGACACTGGCTTCAGCATATTTTTGTTTTAACTCTGTTGATCCTTACCAAGAAAACTGACAGCTCATTTATCATGTATTCCAGTTATGATTCCAAGCACTAATGGCATATTATCCAACCCCAGCCTGTAGTACAATTTTAATTGACATCAAACACAGCTGTATGCATGGACTGAAAACAAATAGCAGACTTTTTTAGCAGAAATTAACAACCTGAACTTTACAGTGAAGTTAGTTCCTCTCTAATATCAGCTATAGTGGATTTCAGAAATTTTATTAACATTTTCAAGAAGTCATGATAACTAGGCCTGGTCGTTTAGGTTAGATGAGTTCCTCCATTGACTTACCAGCAGCTGAGATACATAAGTACTTTTACACAATTATGAATAAGAGAACATCTTTAAAATATTTTCAGGTTTGGAATGTATATAAAATAAAAGTTAGTAACTGCAATACAAGCACACCTCCACAAAATTCAAAATCATAAGTACCCCATTGCCTGTTTGTGATTGAGCATCCTTAAGCTATTTACATCTTTAACACTGTCCAATAATGTGCAGCAGTCCTCTACAAAAGTAAGAAATGTCAGTAACTATTCTATCTACACAGAATACCAGGACAAGTACATAAGAGAAGAAAAATACTTTAAAAATGTTATAATATCCTGTAATAACAGGCATTTAACTTCTGAAGGAATAAAAATTGTATAAAAGAAGCATAAAATAAACAAACACTTTTCTCAAGGATAGATTCTGCTACTTATATGTTATATTGTGTTACACTGCTAAGCAACATGAGAGTATTTCAGACTATCAACTTCTGTATGGAGGGAAGTAAGGAAGATGAGGCTAGACTCTTCTCAGTGGTGTTCAGTGACAGGAGAAGAGGCAATGAGCACAGGTTGGAACACAGTAAGTTCCACTTAAATGTAAAAAACCCTTTTTCACTGTAGGGGTGGTCAAACAGTGACACGGGTTTCCCAGAGAGTATAGACAGTCTCCATCTGTGCAGATATTAAAAACCCGGCTGGACTTGGCCCTCAGCAGCCTGTTCTAGCTGACCCTCCTTTGAGTGGGGGATTTGAACCTCTCCAGAGGTCTCTACCTACTTGCAGCTATTCTGTGATACCTCATGAAGCAAAAAAAGGGAATTAAAGCATACAGCCATTACCCCACTTCAAAATATAACAACTCTATCCTAACTTCAAGGCAATAGGTGAATCCATAGATGTATCCATGACTGAATTTGGAGGTATATGTTTTTTTGATAAGGATTTGTTTCCAAGATCTTCAAATAAGTATTTGAAATTAAGTAAGCAGTTGTACAGTGTACCTTGTCTTTGTTCAGGACATTCAGCCTGTTATGTTTTGACATATAAATTAAACATTTCATATATAATATCCTTGAGAGCTTAATATTTTTCACTTGTGTTTTCTGTAAGCCTTTATGGGATATCTTCACTAAAGATTTACTGGGTTATTTAGTATCCTGTTTTCTGATAAATTGTTTTAGCATAAAAAGTGTAACTAGCTATGCATTTGACTACATGAATCAGACCAACACTTACATTCTTCATCATTACAACACCTTTAGGTATTTTTATCAATAATACAGATTAAACATTACTCAGTAACTAGCAGAAATAATTCAAACCTCAGTAAACTCTTTTGTGAATAAGAAAGGTTGAGATGGGAGATATACCAAAGGTTTCTGAAATAACTCTGGCAGTGGTGAAGTTTCAAAAATTGCATGTTGCTGAGCATTCATTCATTCAGACTCTTTTTCAATGTTCTCCTGTTAAAGAATAAGGACACTGCCTCTATTTGTTGGAGAGCAGCATGGCAGCATTTTCTATTTATGTTTAGTGTAGAATGCTTGTCGGAGTTTCCCTATATTCTGTAAGTATTAATATTTTATAACTAATAATACTTTGCTTTTACTTGATTAAAAAAAAAAAAACAAAACAAAACCATAGCATATGTAGGGTATAAACATGGCAGAAAAAGGTTGAAGATTTAACCATATGTAGGCTACATTTTATGATTTATAAGGTTAAGACATCTAAACAACTCTAATACTCAGACTTTGAGAGTTATTAAATGCTGAACCCTTTTAACCTAAAGGACTCATTCATGTGGCTGGGACTCACTTTTTATATTTATTCTTGTTGATTCACTTAAAACTCAAAGGCTATATTTATTCTTGTTGATTCACTTAAAACTCAAAGGCTTCTGTTAAAGTTTACCACTTCAAAGTCCAGGATATTACTTTTAGGCTACTTTGGTTAAAAAAGTAAAAAAAGTAGAAATGCTTAAAAAGGATACAAACCTACAGTTAAAAATATAAGAAAATTCATAAACAATATATGTGATTTTATTTGTGCAAATGATTTTTTATTATTGTTTTCCTATTGGTAGCAAATAGAAACCATAGCATGAAAATGTAAACAATCCAACTAAAATTAAGATGGTAAAATACAACTCAACAAAACATGAGTTAACACTTATAAAAAATTCTTTTTTGAATCTGACTTTGACTGTATGTTTTCCATGATCTCTGAATATGTAATGATTCAGTCTTGCTATGTGTCATCTGTAATTCAAATCTTCAGAAAAATATACCCTTCCATTAGCAGTTTTCTTGCTGGGAAGGAGCATGTTGCAGCACCATTCCCATCAGTCTGCAAATATGTCTCTCATGCTTTTCAGTTGTGTCCCTTATACTTTGCAGTAAACTGAATAAGTGAAGTAAAAAATCTGCACACTTTTAACAGCTCTACATTCACCTCAACTCTAAAGACAAAAGCCAGATAAACAGACTGGGCCATCATCTGGTTCTGTGAGAACAACAGTAGCTATCTGTAAAATGAAATTAGGCACCTAATCTCATTTGCAGATAATTATGTGACATTGGAGCAACAGGATCTTCCTTTCATGGAAAGGATGTTTGAATGTCTTGTATAATCACTGACACATCAATTTTTACATATGAAAAATAAGTCATGTAAGACTACTGTAAAAACAATTTAATGTGTTCATACTACTAAAACCTTTCAAATCAGAACAGTATAAAAGAGTTTGGAATGTAACAGCATGCAGAAAAGAGTAAAAATTAGTAATTGATTTATCAGTCTTTTAAAAACAGATTAATTACTCATTTTAATAATAAAACATAATATGTGTTATTCTAAGAGTAAAAATAACCAATTTTGCAATGTTTCACTGATAACCTACACAAAGTATGGGATGGGGTAATAATACAGTTTTATTTTCAGCTTTGTATATGTATTTGTATAAGAGTATGAATTTCATGGAACTTAAGATACTTAGAAAAAAGGGGGGAAAAATGATTTTACCACTAACTAACTAGATGTGAAAACTCACTGTATGCTGGGGAATTGATTCCTTCCCTGGGATTTCTTCTACCAAGTGTAAAAGAGGAGACAATAAACTGTGATACACTGAAAGGATGAAAGTGATAATAAATGTGTGTAAGCATACTTGAGTATAATGTTTCCACTTTTTTTTTCCCCTCCATAATCTGGGGGGAAAAAAAGTCTAAGAGAATGGGAGAGCATAAACTTTGCTGAACTGAGCCTCTAGAGTTCAAAAGGAAAATGGATACGATATAGAATAGTCATATTGATGACATCTAAATTATTATAGATAATTCTTGTTAGAGTACTGTCTTCCTGAGGCAACAGGCTGTTTGTGCCAACTTTTGTCACAAGTCAGGATTCATTTGTATATTCTTGATGAGTGACGAATATTAAGGTTTTATTTTATTCTTGTGCTTAAATTGCATTTTGCCTAGGGTAGTCATTTAAGAATTCATTAAATTATGTTATTCCATTTTGGGTTTTGTGTAGAGAGCAAAAAGAGAAAAAAAAGTTATGCGAAGAAATGAAAGACTTCAATACATAATTTATTTTGACAATTATACTGTTATAACAGCAAGGTAAGAAAAAATATTTTAATAGGAGTTGCATACAAATTATTATTTTTCCATTTGTATTTCAACAAGGAGGAAAAATCTGAAAATATTTTGTTCTATTATGCATCAAAACAATTAGTATAACACTTAGCCATATATTTTTCTAAAATTTTTCTTGTCATCTTTCAATTCACATTATTCTTCAAATTCTAGTTAAAAATTTTCAGTCTTAAAAGTTTAAGAAGGTTAAAGTTAATTATATGTCTTTCAAATTGTAAAATTTCTTAAATTTGGTCAAAACTGATGTGCAGTACAAGTAACATATTCAAAGGAAATAAACGTGAAATGGTTCTGAAAGGCAGAAAATTGGCTTTTATTTTTAAAACATAAAATCTCCTACAGCTCCTATAACTTGGTTCTGAATGATCTGAACCACCATTGTGAGGTTACTTTCCATTCACCACACTAAAATGTGGAATTAAGTGCCAGTATTCAAAGCCTCAGTGCTAAATTTTTTTTTTTTTACTTCAGGAACAGGAATGCTTATAGTCTGAGGTCTGTTTTGAGTCTTTTTAATAATCAGGGACTTTGAAATATTTTTGTTTTCAGTTGCTTTGCTTAAAATATCTAAATTGATAGACTAGTAGATAATTTGAGAGACTGGACAGCTATCATGCTGGTCAAAAATGGAAAGACTATAATTCTAGATATCGTAACTTCAAGTGAGAGACAGCAGGGAGTCCCTGAGGGAAGAAACAACTCTTCATTAGCACTCAGGCCAAGTTCAAAATGTTAGAGTTCAAAAGCTGCTCTGAAACGGTGACCACAATGTAGGTGAGATAAACATTTGTCAGGGCCAAGAAAGGCAAAAATAGGAATGAAAAAGAGATTGAATTGTATCTGAATGGCTAGGGGCTTTCAGCACATCAGTTACAAGCAGAGATTGAAAGTGCTGGCCTTGCCTAATCAGAAAATGGGGTTAAGGGGTATGCTATTAACAGCCTACAGCTATGTGAGGAGGAATTACAAACATTGCACAGTTTTAGCAAGGGGCAGTGGCCACAGGTTGCAGTTTGGGAAGTTAGGTTACCTTTTAGGAAAAGATGCATATTTACTGGGATGGTAGTCCAGCACTGGAATGGGTTGACAAAGTGTAATGTAGAATCTGCATCCTTTTGAGGTCTAAGACTCGGCTAACCAAAGTCACAGTGACCAGATCTCATGTTGGTAATAGTCCTGTTTCAGGCTGGACCTTGGATCAGATGACTTCCAGAGATTTCTTACAAACAACTTTGCTGTGGTTCTGTGAAGTGAAGGAAACCAAAATGAAAGAAAAAAACCCCAAACACAAAACCAAAACAAAACCCAAAACCAAACAAAAAAAAAAAAACAACCATTGAAGGACAACTTAGATGTAAAGCAAAACAAAGCAGACCTCCATCCCTGCATTGCCCTCTTCAACCCCCCAGCTCCTGGCCCAAAAGGAATTTCATGAACAAATTCTAGATGCCACTGTCAGTGATAAGAATGTAACCCTGTAAATTGTAAATGTGATTTTGCCCATTGCTAGTAAAAGTCCACAGGCCTTGTACCGACCTCAACAGTGCAGGGTCTCAGGGCTGGGCTGGTCTTGCTTTGGTCTGAGCTAGTTTTATATTGTTTGAACAGCAGTCTGATGGCCAGGTGACCAGTGAGGCCAGCGCTTTCAAAATTTGATCTAGAAATATCTAGGGTCTTTATACTGTTTCTTTCAAATCCTAAAAAGATGATGGACAAAAGCAAGTAATAGCAGTATCTATTCTGTATTTGTGCTGGGCTGTAGGTATTTTCAGATACTGGCTGTCCCTTCTACACTGACAGTTATGGAATGCACAGTGGAGTGACGCTATTGTTAACACAATTCTGTAAAATACACCAGGATTATCTTTTGTTTCTAATGAATTTCACTTTTTCCTAGAAATTTGAGACCACTCATTGCATCTCTTCAGCACTGGTTCTTGCTTACTAAGTTAATCATTACGAAAGTAAAAAAAGCATTTTGTTATAATTACATTTACTACTCCCTTTCCTACTTACTGAGGATCTTGTTTGCTCTCTGTTCACTCCTGGGTCAACGGCTTTACACAGGAAACATGAAGTCTCAGTTCAAACTTACTAGGCGAAAAAATGTTTCATTTGAATGAACAGAGTCTCAAAATGACCTCAGCGCAAGCAGTTGGTAAAAAGTGACTAAGTAACTTGTCCATCTGGCTGGAAAAACAAAGTGAACCTTGTAACAGCACTTAGACCTGATGTAGATCCAGGTGGACTTCCCTTCTACTACATCAGGTAATAACTAACAATTTTGAATATATACATAAACAAAAATCTTAACTAGTGAGTTTAAAAGCACTCACCCTGGGTTGCTTCCTTCAAACATAGCACCATCATTTCAAAGATAAAAGTACAGAGTAATTTAAGCATGAAATGAATGAATTGACATAAAGAAATAAAATGTTCCATTCAACTGCCACTGTGAATAATAAAGTGATTTAATATCTTTTGATGTGAGTCACTAAATTGCAAGACTGAAAAATCTTACAAAGTCATAGAGGTACTGTTTCTATCTATAGCAAAAAACAACATTGTCAGAAATACTGAGTAAATGCAGCTAAGCAAGTTTATTGAACACCTTGCTCAAATACTGTCATGGTATTATATAACACCTAAATCAGCTTACAGATCCAGTTAGGAGCTTCTATCACTTCTATCTGCTATTGCAAGATGCTTCTCTCACCAAAAAGTTTCTCGTCATTTAGTAACTCCAAAATACATATAAAAATACTCTGCATATTTGATTTTCAATAGGGAAAGGATATAAAATTGATAGTGTGTTGATAAACAGGTAGTACATGTTTAGTGACAAGAAACTTTATACATGCTCATAAAAAAACATTAATATACACCTTGAGCAATAGTTACTAGGAAGTACTGACAGCTAAGAAAGTGGCAATGAATATGAGAGGTTGGACTTTTTTTTTCTGTAAACTTATTCTCTCTTTCAGGGCACTAGTAATGACTTGTCTGGTTAGTTTAGCAGTTAAATTCTCAACACATCATCTTTTATATCTCTTTAGAGTGTCACCTTGATATTGCAACCCATTTTTGCTGCCTTATTACTTAAAAAAAATTCTCATCACAACAAAACCACAATTTAAAACTCTAAAGAAATAGAGGACAATAGCTGCTTCTTAGGATCTTGTTTGATCCTATTAAAAGGAAAGGAAACATAGCATGAACTGGAAAAGAAAAGGCATCTACAGTCTGAATAGCTATAAGCTAACTATGGACTTACATTAATTTTGCTTTCCAAGGAAATCTTTTTTATTAATGTAATTAATATAATTATGTAAGCAGAAACTTGATGCTGAATGAAAAATCTTCATGTTTTGTTCAAAAAAACCCCATCCAATTAGAAACAAAGGACAAAATTGTAAATAAACAAAATATGAAACACCTTTTTTCTTATCAGTTAGAATTCAGTCATCTCCATGTGTCAGGTGAAAAATGGACTCTGTACCACAAAAATGTAGGTGTTGGCAAATTTAAATAAGTTGAAAATGGTTCTTCTATGGAGAACTGAATTGACAATGTCTCTAAAGCATCACAAATTTTGTCAAAACTTATGACACCTGTTTCTACAGTTATCTTACTTAGGCTGTTGTGAAATACCTAACACCAATGAATGCAGTGGAGCACACACAAATGCTGTTCTTCCGCAGTCCCCACTGGTTACGCTTAGGCATATCAACATTTCCTCAGTCTGCTAGTCCATGCGATTAAATTTATTGATTTCTTTGGCTAGTCTTTAAAAGTTCAGTGTCTCTAGGAAGCTTTAGTTTTTTTGGCACATTAATGTCAAATGCTTCATGTATGTCAATCAGAAGTCCAACTCTGCTTCAGTTGGTGGGGCACTTCGAGATTCACTGCAACAGTAATGACTGTGCTTCATCGTGATAGATTCACCAAGAGGAATAAGGGGGATATATTCCTCTGCTGTTCCCTGGCTAAGAGGCCTTTCCTTTGATTCTCACCAGGCATTCCTCATAGCCTAAGAGAAGTTGACTCCAAAACCACTTGTTAAATTTATTGAGAAAGGTATATTTTGACAATCTTTAACTTTTTCATATGTGTCTGGAGATGCTCTGTCCAATCACAAAATTCTAATTTTATTTTTTTTAATAAGAATTCATTCTTTATTCCACAAACACAGAGCCAACACACACACCCCACCCCACCCTCCCCCCCAAATTCTCAGGAAAAAAAATTATGAAGGATCATTTTTTCCAGGGGGGATGGTGGAAGTCTAGTAATTTCTCTGCCAGTCCTACCTTATTTAGTTAGATACTTACACCTAGGCACTATAATGAACAGAGATTGTGATGTAAGCCCAGTAGGCAGCCAAGCACCACACAGGCACTCTCTACCTGTGGGGGAGTGCCTCAGTGGGATGGGGGAGAAATTTTGAAGGGTAAAGTGAGAAAATTTGTGTGTTGAGATAAAGACAGTTTAATAGGTGGAACAAAAGCTACATAAGCAAAGCAAAATAAGGATTTCATTCAACATTTCACATTGGCAGGCAGATGCTCAACTATCTCCAGGAATGCAGGTGTTCATCACATGTAACAGTTACATGGGAAGACAAATGCCGTAACATGCTTAGGGACATGGTATAGTGGGGAACTTGGTAGTATTAGGTTAACAGCTGAACCCCATGATCTTTAGGGTCTTTTCCAACCTAAATGATTCTATGATTCTATAACTCTGAATGTCACCCCCTTTCTCCTTCTTCCCCCGGCTTTTAGGTTGAGCATGACATCGTATGTTATGGAATATCCTTTTGGTCAGTTGGAGCCAGCTGCTCCCTCCCAACTCCCTGTGCATCCCCAGCCTACTTGCTGGTAGGGTGGGGTGAGAAGCAGAAAAGGCCTCGACTACCTGTGTAAGGACTGCTTAGCAATAACTAAAACATCCTTGTGTTATCAATGTTATTTTCAGCACAAATCCAAATAATAGATCCATACAAGATAATATGAAGAATTTTAACTCTATCACAGCCAGATATTTTAGTATGACTGAAATAAAGTATTTAATATGTGTGTACAGTATGTCTCAGTGTTTTTTTACTAGATATATTTCAGTCAGCTAACATTCCATTAAATAAATTCTGATAATTATTTGAAAATGAGCTGAGAACAACTGGTATTCAGCTGTTCTATTAATAAGAAAAGCTGCTTATAAATTCATGAAAACCTTTATTCACAACACAGGACATGCTATCGCACAGTATCTTGCATGAAACATTCTTGATAAATATAAATATTGCAATATTAATCTGGTTTTTCACGTTTGCTATTACTTGAGGTAATAGCAAAAATTTAATATGCCCCCCCAAACAAAAGAAAATATTTTTTCTATAAAAGTAAAATCCCTCAAGTTGGAAGTGCTTGAAACGTTCAGAAAAATAACAAATCAAAACTGACAGAGTTAATGCAAAGAAAGGAGGCCAATGTGGGCTATGCAATTTCTTTTTTGCTGATTTGTACAGAAGCAAACATCAATCTGTAATGATGCATTATGACACAAAATAACAGGGATGAGATAGAGGTAGAGGGCAAATACTGGGCTAGAAATCTTCCTGCAGCATTACCAAAAGATCCAAAGCCTGACTTTTTTTGCGAGTATAAGCATGAATCAGCTTAACAGCTCAATTGCCAGTGTTATTGAGCATGGAAATTATAAAGTAGCATTTAATAATACTGTGAAGAATCCTGAGGTAAATGAGAAATTAATATATACAAGTGCTATGAAAAGAAGTAGATTTATTTGTGTAAGTATGCTAGATTTGTGAGTAAGAAATATAAGAACAAATGTATCGAAAACAACTAATCTCCAAAGCCAAAAATAACTTCTTTTTAACAGATTTTTAATCTATGTAGTCAGGAATTAACATTTTGAAAAAAACCTTTCAGTGGAAAGTTGGCCATAATTAGAAGTGTGAATTAGGTGGATATGTTGTTGAAGGTCCTTCCTTGAATGTTCTTTAATACTTTACCAGACTGTGGAAGTGTTGTATATGAAAAAATATTTTTGTAGCAGAGTAGTTTCAATAGTACAAACCTCAAGCTCAAAGGAATGTCAGCTAGCACAAGATGGTGAGAACCGAGTCCAGCTGGGTCTGGAATTTTTATATCTCCACAGATGGGGACTCCCCATCCTCTCTGGGAAACCTGGATCAATGTTTAACCACCCCTACAGTGAAAAAGGTTTTTTTACATTTAACTGGAACTTACTGTGTTTCAGTCAGTGCCCACTGCCTCTTGTCCTGTCACTGAACACCACTGAGAAGAGTCCGACTCATCTTCCTTTATCCCTCCTATCAGGGATTTGTACACATTCACAAGATCCCCCTCAAGACTTTTCTTCTCTAGGCTAAACAGTCCCAGCTCTCTTAGCCTTCCCCCCTAGGAGAGATGTTCCAGGCCCTTCATCATCTTAGTGGCCCTGTGCCAGACTCTCCAGTATAGGCACGTCTCTCTCGTACTGGGGAGCTCAGAACTGGGCACAGCACTCCAGCTATGGCCTCACCAGTGCTGAAAAGAGGGGAAGGATCACCTTCCTCAACCTGCTGGCAACACTCTTTCTACTGCAGCCTGGGAGGTTGTCAGTTGCCTTTGCATGAGGGCACATTACTGTATCATTAAATGTTCAGCTTGGTGTCCACAGGTTCTTCTGAGCAAAGTAGCTTTCCAGCCAGTAAGTACCCAGCATGTCTCCATGCATGGAATTATTCCTCCTGAGATCATTCTACTGAATTTCTCCAATCCAATAGTTCTTAAAAGATATTTTTAAGTAGTGAAGTCTCAAGTGAAAGGAGTTGAATTAGAATGTACTGTACTGATGTGCAATTAATTATATTCTCAAAGGTTATAATTATTGTATATGTTCAGTAAAATAGTGATCTTTACAGATCTTCATCAATATCTGTATGATAGTTGCTACAGATGCTCCAATTCCACACCTTTTGTTTTATCTGTTTTGGTTTGGGTTGTGATAAGGCAGCTAGACTGAAGTGAAAGCTTTCTGGAATGCAAATTTCTTTCAAAGTAGAATAGCCTGAGGAATTTCTTCAGGTGCAGATTTCTTATTAATCTGTCACCATCTTTTGATATAGTACAAAAATCCTAAAGCCTAAATTATTTACTGAGTTGTAAAACTGTATTAACATGATACAAATATTTTAGAAAGTATTGTCCTTTTCCTGACTAAGAGATTGGCATTCATGAAATTGTTTATCATTCAACAGATCAAAACATTTTGTAACAGAATTGAAAAAGAAATGAATGAAGTATTCTGTGTAAATTATAGAAAGGAACAAGAGTGATGAAGATGTTTTGTTTAGGTGCCCGTAGGGAATAATCACAATGAAGAATATGTTAGAACAAACACCACATAAAATACATAATACATAATTAGCAATTCTAGAGATTGTAAGTAATAAAGGCAATCTCTCTAGTCAAATCCTCATCTACTTTAAATGAGATGAATGTTGAAATTTTACTGGTTTGGATCAGATATACAGGATCAATTTCCCTGGTGGTCTAAATAAAATAATTTCTAATCTAGAAATAATTGATATTCAATGGTTAGAATTTTATTCTAAATCTTATTTCAAAAGTCCATTTTTAATGAGGGCAAAAGGTCAATATAGTAATCTTAAATTGAAGAATAAATGAGACAATGAATAGATGTTGACATTTTCATGCTTCACCAGATACAGTTTACAGTGATAAAGGTTATCTTTAGTGGATCAAAAACAAAGTAGATGTGAAATCATTGGCAATGTAAAGAAAAAAACCCCAGTAATTAAAGGCCTTTTGTATACCTTTGAAATCTGCATTTATTATCTGTTGAAAACACTGCAATGTACTTGGGAGAAAGAGGGAGAAGGCTTGCTTTCTTCCTCTTTCTTTTATTCATGGAAATGGTTCACCAGGAGTTAAGACTTCAGATACTATATTCAGCAGCAGACATCGCTCCATCACTACTGGTGCTCACACTTCAAAATTCAAAGTGAAATGCATTTTCAGTTTGTTCAGTAATCTTTTTGCACAGATAAAAATTCAGTTGGAATGGAAAAGGAAGCCCAGTAAATGAAAAAATAATAATGAAAGAAACCTCTTTATTAATATTTTATAATGAAATTCCTATAGATAACTTAGTTATGAAAATATACATGCAAGAAAAGATTACTAGATTTAAAAAAAAAAATGCTTTGAAACTCTCACACTTACTTGCTTGCAGAACATCAAGGTTCTAATCTGGCCACCATTGAGCTGCATAAAATGAATGTACTATATAAACAGTGTAATGCCAAAAGGATTCTAAGCAGGTTCATAGAATACAATTCACAAATTAAATGCATTTGTAAGCTTCTATTCTGGTGCTTACAGGCACTTGGGGTAAGACCACACATTAAAGAACTCACTTGTCTGTAGCCATTTATATCCGCCACACATTAATCTAGATGTTGTTTATCAAATGCAAATATGGAAAAAATATTTCTTTGTTATTTTCATAGACCCAGATAAAACAAAATATTACCAGATAACCTGTGAGAAAATAAAGTTTTTTGAATATATTTATTTTTTTGGCTGAGTATTTTGCATTGTTCTACTCCTTACCCAGAAAAAAATCCACTTTTCCAAAGCTTATTTTTCAGCAAGTTAATTAGGGCAAATTCTATCTTTGTGCACAAGAGCTGTCAAAAACCTTCATATCTGAACAAGGTATCTCTGTTTTGGTGAATGAAAACTCACCTCAAAACTTTCTTATCTTATTGGTACTCTTCCCTTGACTTAAGAGGTTGGTGAGATCAAGTCCTAAATGTTTCACTGGAATCAGCAGAAACTGTGAAAATTTCATCTAGAAATTAAGTTTCTGTATTGGAAGAAATATTTGTAATTTCTATTAATATGCAAATATGTTTGAATTAGATATCACCTGCATGCTAGAAATATGATATGTAAACATTCATATTTTTTGTTTATTAAGACAGATATATCACAGCTTTAACCATGGAATGTTTCTTTTTTCCTTGAGGAAATCAGCAGATCTTTTCAGTGGTACAAAAAAGCTTATTTATAATTGTTATCCTCTGCCTGTATGAACTTATAATGCTTATAATAAATGTACTTTTTCTGCAAGATAAAGTCATGATAATAGTCATTATAAAGTCATGATATCAAATAGCTTAAAATTTATGAAATATTTTTATTCAGTGTTAGGAAATATAATCATATTTTATGATCCAATAAAAATAACTAGGTAGCATCTCTTTTATAGATATAATGTTAAATCTTTATTGTGAAATCATTACCCCAAACCATCTAAATTCAGTCTTACTAACAAGGTTTGCAATTATATTTCATGGATACATGGCATTGAAATTGTCTCTGACTTCCTGTAGCTATTCCTTTCTGATTTACAAATCCAGTGCAAAACATGCAAATCAATGGTAATAAACACCATATTTGATAGCTGCCCAGATGCTGGTATATAGTTAAACTTTTGTTTCCCTCGTTTTTCAGTGGTTTGCCTCACCTGGTACTATAGGTAAATGAACTATTAGTGACCCATCCAAATGCTTGCAGTATTTAGTCTCCATAGCACAGAAATCTTCTCTCTGCCTTTTTTTTTTTTTTTTTTTTTTCTTTTTTAAGGACCCATTGCTGGTGTTAAAGGGAGGTCTCCCTCTAAGAATAGAAAGGAACAAAGCTACCATCTCAGCAGGTTTTTGTTCCTTTGGTAAAACTGTCCAGCATACATATAGAAGAGCTTTTACAGACATGCAATAGCAGATGATTTTTTTTTTTTAATGGCAACTATAACATACTGAAATGAGTATCATGCAAGAAGGTGGAGTAAGAATCATAACAACAGTTACATTTAAAGAATTAGGAGTTATACCTAACTGCACAAGGACTATATTAAAAGTTACAGACCACTGATAAATATTAGTAGGGGTCTTTTAGATGTGATACATGTGGTCCCACTGTTCCAGAAAACTACGTATGGGCTTCATTTTGAAGCACTCTCCTATTCCAAACCATCAGGTTCCTAACTCGTTATCAACTGGTATTCTTATGAAAATAACAGATCACAAGAGCAAACATTTTGCAGCAATTTTATGTCATTCTCTTGTTGCACTGCAGTATGATATATGTATATCAAATGAAAATCTAATAGCTGTAGACTAGTCTGTAGACCTAGCTTTTCAGGGTTTTGTAGAGTACTCTGCAGCAGTTCATAGAAGTTTAATAACATGATATTTCAAAAGTGCCACACAATATTCTACTAGATTAATGATTAATAAAAGTTTGCTAAAAACCCTCAAAAATAATAAAAAAAAAACATCATGCAGATATTGTTTTGAACTTCAGTACTGTAATGTCTGTTTGTTATTATACAGTGGCACAGTAAAGGATACTGTTATCAAGACTGATTACACTCCTTGCAGAGTTGATTCTGCTAAAAATATTTATTGATTAATAGGAAGGAGTTAAAAGAAAATGTGTGTGTGTGTGGGGGGGGAACCCAACATTTAATTGTTTCAAAGTTTCATATGAAAAAAGATAAAGGGAAATATTTGTTCATTTGTCAGATATATTTTTTTCTTAAAAACTTATTTAAAATGAATGTCTTAAAGTCCTGGATTTCTAAAGATAGAAATTTCCTGCAGCAAAAAGTAGAGCATGATATTCTGAATTTCATTTGTAGTGGGGATACTCCTTAGGCCTAAGGACTCAGGGAAGATAGATTCTATTTTAGATTTTATTGTAGCTTCATATTAGCAAAGTGAAGGTTAAGAAGCTCTCAGGCTCATGAACTGCTGCTTTTCAGTGTTGGAGGTAATAGCTTCATATATTCTGAAACGTTCTTAGGATTTTTATAAATATGCAAATGAAATATAAATTCTTAAAAAAAAAAGGAGTTGCTAATAGTTAATGCTAGCTAAGGAGATAAAGATACTGTCTCAACACAGATACTATAGAAACTATAGAACTCCTACATGATGTCAACTGACTTGATTTTTGCTTGCATGTCTTTTTTCATCCTTTTCCTAAGAATGATATCACTTAGAAGTTTATTTTTTCAAGATCAAATAAAATTCTAAGTACCTTCATCTCAGAATTAATTTTATTTCAAATGTTCTTGGCATATTCAGAACCACAAGACAAAGAGACATGAGAATTTTGATACTAGTTGTGCCTCTGTAATCCAGAAATTTAGGATTTGGATCTATTTCATCTGGTCGCTTTTACTACAACAGTGATGTTAACTCAACCTTAGCGCATAACTTCCACACTGTAATTCTGAGGATGCATAATATCCATAAAATCCATAAACCTAAGATTATAAAAACAGTTTCCAGGGCAATGGTTTTTAGGTAATTTTCCTACCACTTTACCCTTCCATGTTTTCAGTATTGGCTTCTCTTTTGATACAGTGCTTTATTACATTTTCGTAGCAAGGGTTTGGTAGTGGTGGGGCTACAGGATGGCTTCTGTAGATGGCTTCCCCTGTGTTTTACAGAGTCAATGCCAGACAGCTCCAAGATGGACCTGTGGCCGGCCAAGACTGGGCCAACCAGCGAGAGTTGTAACGTCTCTGTAAAAACATATTTAAGGGGAAAAACTGCTGTGCAACTGCAGGCAAAGTGAGGAGTGAATAGCTCCTCTGCAGACATCAAGGTCAGTGACAAAGGAGGGGAAGGAGATGCTCCAGGGCCTGGAGCAGAGATTCCCCTGCAGCCCATGATGAAGATCATAGTGAGACTAGCTGTCCCCCTGCAGCCCATGGAGGTCCACGGTGGAGCAGATACCCACCTGAAGCCTGTGGAGCATCTCATACTAGAGCAGGTGGATGCCCCAAAGGGGGCTGTGACACCATGGAGGGTCTGTGCTGGAGCAGGCATCTGGCAGGACTTGTGAGCCCATAGAGAGAAGCCCACATTGGAGGTTTTCTGGCAGGACTTGTCACCCCATGGGGGATGCACACTGCAGCAGTCTGGTCCTGAAGGACTGCACTCTGGAACTTCTTCCCATACTGGAGAAGTGTGTAGAACACTGTCTGCCACGAGTGGGACACCATGCTGGAGCAGGGGGAGACTGTGAAGAGGAAGGAGCAGAAGAGACAACCTGTGATGTATTGACCACAACACCCATTCCCTGACCCCCTGCACTGCCCGAGGGAAGGAAGCAGAGAAATCAGGAATGAAATTATTCCTGACAAAAAGAGTTGGGGGTGTTCAGCCTGGAGAAGAGAAGGCTCCAGGGAGACCTTATTGTGGCATTTTGGTACTTAGAAGGGGGCTTATAAAAAGGATGGGGACAGACTTCTTAGTCTGTCCTGTAGTGATAGAACCAAGGAGTAACGGTTTTAAACTAAAATAGGGTAGATTTAGGTTAAGTATTAGGAAGACTTTTTTTTATGGTGATGGCGATGAAGCACTGGAAGAGGTTGCCCAGAGAAGCTGTGGATGCCCCATCCCTGGAAGTGTTCAAGGCCAGGGTGGGTGGAGCTTTGAGCCTGGTCTAGTGGAAGGGGTTGGAACTAGATGATCTTTAAAGTCCCTTCCAACCTAAACCATTCTATGATTCTATGACTAAAAAGAAAAAGCATTGACACAGTGAAAGTACTCCTCAACAATTACCAATACACTAGATGTTATCAGTGCTTTTAATAGTAAATCCAAGACACAGTGCCATAGAGGCTGCTAAGAAGAGAGCTAACTCTATTCCAGTGAGACCAAGTAAAATCCATGCACATTATTCCATACCATTTGTATCATTCTTAGGTCTGGCACTATCCAATACATGAACCACATTCTTGTCCTTTGGTGTAGTGTCATTCCCTTTGCCTGTGGGTTACCGTCATTGAATGAATGTCCCTTGAATGTCCATAAAGGTCTATTGAGTTTATTTAGTCCATGAATAGGGCTCTGTCTGTTATGGTGTTCACTCATGACAGGAGAAGTGGCATGCTGTGCTGAGTTATTGGATGTCCAAGACAGATCAGCTTGAGTCAGCACTGCACCTGCCTGGTGTCTTGCAAGATTCATCCTCCTTTGATCTGAGTGGATCCTGCTATAGTATTTCCTATAACATAGGAAATATTACCTTGTTTAAGCCCAGTCATGGTTTACAACAGTTTAAACATTTATCCAGTACAACTGCAAATGATTAAACAAGGTGAAATATAACAGGAGCTGTAAAAATTGGAGAGGATCTATTAAAACAATGTAATTAAATTACCAGAGTTGCAGCTTGTCATAGGATTTCTGAATGTGCAATATCAGCTTAATGTTGTTATGCCAGTTTCTCCTCTCACTGTTGTTTGTATTGAGAAATTGCATAATGTTAACTTGTATCTGCTTAAAACTGCTTGGTTCATTGAGTTCAGCTCCCTAGGTAGATAGTTTTCATTTTAGTAGCTTTTTTTTCTTACTCTTTCAGACTTATTACCAATTAACCTATACTGAAATATGGGGTCCATGTTATCTCTCAAAGCAGTGGCTTAAACCTATAGTGGTTTAAAATCCATCTTAAATTATTCTGATTAATGTCCCTGAAAATAATAAGGTTTTGTGAACCTCACTAACACTGTAGCTATTTTCAGATTTTTTTTCTTTTCCCCAAGTAAGAAACTACAGAGTATATAAATAAGAAAGAAATCAAAATCTCTTAAAGTCAGGAATCAAATTAGTTTTCTGTTTTGCAGGTGTCTTAGCTCCACTCATGTGGTCAACAGATCTAACAATGTGCAGAAAGTTTTGAAAGGGGATATCCAGTATTCAGGAGTCAAATGAGTAATAACAAAACCCAAAAGATCTTCCATACAGATACTGGTAAACCTACCTGACTGTTTCTCTTTGTGTAATTCACCCCACAAATAATAATAAAAACCCCCAAACACCCACAAACAAAGAAAACATTAATATATAGAAATTTTCTTTTGAATAAAAGAGAGATACTGGGAGAGAAATCATAGGCATGAGACAGCTTAAAAATGAGAGGATAAAAGGCCTCTAGTTTAGAACAAAACACAAGAAAGAATTAAATAGGAACTATACAAAAATACTTGTAAGAGTTAGGGATTGAAACAATGTAGCTGTGCCTATGTTACATATAGGATATAAAACAAAAAAAGAAACTCCTCTTCCCCCCTCCCCTCAACTGATACTATATCTTTTAAGTATTAACGACATTCTATATCATAAAGTGCCTCAGTTTTTGGCTAATCTGTTTAACATTGTGTCCTCATTTCTTCTGATAAGTAGGTCCCTACAAGCCACCTATACTGAGGTATGCAAAAAACACATCAAAGTGATCAGTAATCATTAAGCATTTCAGTAGTCATGCTCTCCTATATTTTTGTAGACTATTAATACCCAAAATAATGACAGTTATCTTTTTAGCATAGTATATGCATATGATAAACACAGTGCTTACTGGATTACTAGAGCATAGCCTGCAATTCCAGATCCCAGTGTGCCAGTTTGCATGTCAAATCTTTATTTTTCCTTTACTTTTTTGTTTGTTTCTTTCTTTCTTTGTTTTGGATTTGTTTGTTTGTGTTTTTTCTTTTTTGTTTTCCCTTCCTAGTACATCTGTCTTCACTGTATACCTTACCTTGTACAAGTAAGCATTACGTGACACTGGTCAGGGGCTTCTTCAGTTTCTGAAATTATCTATGCCTACAAGCAACTTTCTCTTAGAATCAATTAGCTGTTTCTCTGATAGGTTTTTTATTTCCTTACAAACTTACTAGATGTGCAAATGGAGGAAATAAAGTAACAGCTGTAATGACAAAACTGTGACAAGTCATCTGTTATTATAGACCTAATACATTCAAAACATAACATAGTACTTACTGGCAGAGTAATACCTTGCTATGCAAATAGATTTTAAGGTATAAACTAGTGTATACTGTTGGTGTTTTATAAAGACTAAGTAACAGCTTCTAATGATACATTTTATCTCACATTTCAGTTTCAAAAAAATATTACTGGTGTGCTACGTTTGTTGTTTTACAGAAATAGCAGAACTTCAACCAAGAAAATCAGTATTTTTTTACATCTTCTACTAACAAAACAAAACCACAACAAGAAAAAAAAAATAAAACCACCCTTTGAACTGTATATTTGAATATATTTGAACATATTTATGTTCTAAAACTGTTTGCAATTTGCTTTTGGAGTCAATTACTTTTTTACATGTGTTTCTTCATGATAGAATAGTACTGACAAATGTTCCCACTGTACAGCTGAAATATTCAGTTTTCCATAGTTCAATGACTGAGGTCAATAGTGAAAAGACCTAGCCTTGGACTGGATTCAACCACTTAATACCAGCTTGAAGTTTCCTGAACTATTGAGGTCTGCTGCATTTGAAATGCTGCATGTGACATTTTGATTGATGGGAAAAGAAAATAATTTTCTGTTCTGTGTAGTGTTCTATAAAAGAGATTCTGGAGTACATGCTGCTGTAGGATAATTCTGTCTCAGTGTACCTTTTAAGCTGTTCCCTCCTCAACAACTGTCATTAGACCATTTACTGCATTTTTCTACAGAGTAAGGCCGTAGGTAAATTTCTGTAATTCTCTGCCACAGACATTGTTGGTAGGTCTGCTGAAGGCAAAAATACATAGTACCTTGCTGCAAAAAGATACTAAAGATGATAAAAGCTAGTAGAAAATTTGTAACTCAGTAGACAGCAAACAAGAAAACACCTTTTTAAAAACAGTGAATTTTAGCTGAAAGTATAAATAACAAATACAACAGATTGGGAAGGAATTGAAAGGTTTTACTAAACATATATCTTTTTTTCTTTATGCAGCTTTCCTAAATTATCTTACCATTTTTGCTCTTTACACACTATCCTATAATTGTGTTGGAGCTCTAAGTGAAAAAAGGATCTTTTAGTAAAAACAAGTAACTGAAACAATTGCATTTTTTTAAACATATAAAACCTGTTTTCTACAGCTGTGTTCATTTATCAGACTAGCTCGATATTTTTAAGTGGCACTAGTAATTATGCTGATGTACTTTCCTCTTGCCAAATATAGACCTTATTGCTGTGCTGGAAGTTGAACGACAGAATCATTTCACAGAAAAGTACTGCCCATAGTTAATGCTTTTCAACAAGATTCAATGAATGAACGGAATCCAGAAAATTTGTTCATGCTTTCTTTTGTTAATTCTTTACATGAATATAAATATATGTAACAGTTAATACTGATGGTCTAAAACTGTTGTACTGACAAAGAATATTTTCTCTGGTTTGTTACCTTACTTGATTTGATTCCTGAAGGCCCAAGAGATCAAAAACATTTGGTTAAGTTTTTGCTTTTTTTTTTTTCCCCTGTATAAATTAGGTATCTTATCTGTACCCTACTGGTGTTCAAAGATCAATAAATCCTTAGGTTACTTTCTTAAGAACTGAGTCCTGAAGTAACATCAGTCCTCTGGAGTCATAATTACCTGGGTGCTGGGCGAAAGATTCGTACAAAGGAAAGAGATGGAGAATACTCTGCAGATTTTCAGGATAAGAACTACCAAAGTCAAACAACATGCTTTTTTTTTTTTTTTTTTTTTGTGTCTCCAGGAAAAAGATGGAGGTAGGTGGGTGTGTATTGATCTTTTTTTTTATTTTATGGTATCTTCCAACTGTAAATTCACAGAAAGCTTTAATGTGATTTTAGTGAAATGTGATTGATGTGTACTGGGATTATTACAGGGTATTTGTGGCATCAGTATATTTTGAAGAACTGCTATAAAAAAAAAAAGATTATTATGTATAAGTCACAAATTTATGCAAAGCAAAAATTAAATGTACTACATCTAGTGACAGATGCAACGTTTATCTGAACAAAGATGCTGCATAGCTAGCAAATGCATCATTTAATATGACAGCATTTGCTGAACTGATTGGCATGAAAGGAGACTCACACTTTTTTGTATCTTTTTTGCTGGTATCAGGAATCAGATCATTGGGTCCCAATGATGATATCAGACAGCAAATAAAAATGAAAACATGTGCAAGGAAAGGATATGGCAGAATTTTTGTTGTTTGTTTGTTTTTTCTTCCAAAACCATTTAACAAAGATTTTGGGGATTATCTTATTCTGACTTTATTCCTGATTTTCAAGTTATGTTGTATACAAGCTGAGAAAATATAATTTTCAAAAATGGGAAAAAAATACATACTTACTTATAGCCAGACCTTAGAAACATTATAGGCATTTTTCTTAACAAGTCCATGATTAATTCTCATTTTAATATAATATAATCCTCATTTTTGTGAGATGTAATAAGTCTTGTAAGTCCCCTTGTAAGTTTTGAAAGGCTGCAGTAAGGACTCCCTGGAGCCTTCTCTTCTCCAGGCTGAACAACCCCAACTGTCTCAGTCTGTCTCCTCCATCATACCTAAATTATTTGGGAGGCTTGGACTTTGATTCAGCTTTTAAGTTAATTGTTGTATTATGTTGCTCTTTCCACCTGTTCTTACTACCTTTCTTGTAAATCCCTTTTTGATTTATTCTGTGAATAAGTGAATGAGTACAGACAGCAAAGACAGCTGTGTGAACAGGGAAGGGGTGAAAAAGTCCAGAGAAAACCTCAGTGTTTTTGCCTTGAACAGTATAATAGCATGTTCTCTGAAATTCTTTGAAATTTTATGTTATAACTTACAGAACTAATTTATTCCCTGAGTCTTTTTACATTAAAAGGATTTATTTATTCATGTATATTTGATAAAACATTTGAGGAAGAACGATCATTGATGACCAGAGTCATCTGAAATACTCATCCTATCCCATGGCACCATACTCTTATCCTTAAACAGCAGTGATGATAATTTTCTTGGCAATCTAACATCTTTTAATCTTGTTAGCAGATTTCAACTTTCAAGTTACTGGTGACCTGGGGATTAGTTATTTTTTATTATTTCTGACTAATTTTTTTATGGCATTTTGGTATTTTTCTAGAAAATGCTTGCTATCAACATTATCAAAACAAAACCAATATTATCAGAATTTGGATAGTATGTTTACTCTGAAAGTAAACATTTTATCAAAAACTATTTTACTTCATGTTAAGTCTATTACAAATCAACTGAATAATTAGGAGTAATAGAACTATTAACAACAATAAGAATCTTAATATGGAACCTTTCCCATTTACATAATAATGTAAAGGAAAAGTAAGTAGAGACATTACATATTTTTTAAGTGATTGAATAATCACAGCAAAGCTTTGACAAGAAAGTAAATTATGTTTGCTGTTTGTTCCATGTGACTTACAAAGCATGTTTAGAAGGTAAAAATAAGCACTGACTGTGATATAGCTAGCTTTGCCATGACAAGCACCCAAAAAATTATTTATATCCTAAAATACATTGGAAATACTTGGAGATTTTGGGATTTACAAGCTCACAATTTTAAGTTACCTTCAACAAATATAATGCCTAATATCTCACACAGATTTTCTCAAATCACTTGATTTCAAGAATAAGACTTAAAATTTAAGATTTTCCATGTGTGTTTATTGTAGTATTGTTATAAATATAAAAGAGAGAACAGTTCTGTAATTTTACAGAAAGGCAGTAGTGAAGTGACGTGTTTACACACCCAAAAAACCTCTATTGAAATAATTGCTTTCCAAAAGTTATTTTTCCATTAAGAGTAGAAAATTTGTAACCTTTTATAAGGTTATTTGTAATGAACTCTAACATTATGCATACATAAACTGTGGGGAAATACAGGTTAGAATTGTCTTCATATCTAGGTTTCTCAGTCTGACTGTACCTGAATTATAATAATTTAGATGTGGAAAGTAAAAAACTGCTCCATTTAAGTCAATGGGGAATTTACCATTGCCTTTCTGTGTGCTAGACTTTTATTTAGGCTTTGTGGATCTGTTTCATCTCTACTTTAGTTCCACCAGTCAGAAAGAAGAACGGTCTCATATAATCTAGGACCTCTGTAACATGATGTACTGCTGCAGGTTATTCTGCAATGATATTGCAATTCATCTCTCTGAGAGGAAGCACACAATCATGCTCAATCTTCCTTCCTTTTCCTCCTAAAATAGTACTAGAAGGGTCTTTTCTTTCAATGCATTCTGAAGCAAATACTGGAAAAAACATAGGCTGGTAGGAAAATTCAAGTTGGAAAGGACCTGAAGATTCCCAAAATGGCCATCTGTGAGTTCAGATCGGGCTTCTTAGAGTCTGATCTGACTGGGTCTCAAAAACCTTCAAAGATGGAGCATGCACAAATTTTTTGGAAGCCTCTTCTAGTGCCTGAGTGTCCTCATAGAGGAAAAGTTTCTCTTTGTACACAGTCTCAATTTCTTTTGTTTCAATTTATGACTGTTATTTCTCATCTTCTCACCGTGCACCAATGTAAATAGCCTCTCTCTGTCTTCTTGATAAGGTTCTCTTTATAAGGTCCTCCCCAGCTGGAGGACTGCTGTTAGATCCACTGAAAACTATCTTTTCTCCAGGCTGAACAAGCCCAGCTCCATCAGTCTTTTCTCACCAGGGCAAATGCTCCACTCCCTAACCAGCTTGGTGGCTCTCCACTGAATTCACCCATGTTCATCTGCATCTTTTCTCTATCAGGGGTGCCCAAAACTCGATGCAGGAGTTTAAATGTGGTCTCACAAGTGCTGAGGAGAGAGGAAGGACTACTCCCCTCGATCTACTGTCCATGTTCCTGTTACTGCAGCCTGGCTGGCTCTTGGGCTTTTTTACTGCCAGGGCACACTGCTTGCTGACTCATGCCTAGCTTGTAATCAGCTTGCAGTCCTGGTGGCTCATTCCTAGAGCCTGCCCAGGTCTTCTTGGATGGCAGCCCTGCCCTCAAATCTTTTGACTGGTTTGTCCTTCAATTTGTAGTCCTCTAGAAACTTGGCTGCAGAAGTTAATTTGCTTCCAGTTATGTCTTTCTGAGTCCCTTAGCTGGTTTTGCAATAAAGTACACAATTTATGAAACAGAAAGGTTTGTGTTCCCAGCACTTTGAATAAACTTTCTGGTTTGGAAAAAGGGTCAGAAGAGGTACAGGCAACAGAAAAGGTCCAACAACAAGGTTATGTGTTACTCAAAGCAAAAGGAGTTATTAACAAATATAAAAGAAAACAACTCCTTAATGCTTGATTCTAAGCTAAGTACACTAGGATTACGCAGCTCGTAATTACAGAATTTTTCAGATGTTACGTGAAAATTCAGTTTGAAAGGGTAAACACTTTTCAATGTGTGCAAGCTCATTGTTAAAGATCTCTATATTCACTAGCAGAGTAAATTTATTTCACTTGTAGCAGGACTTTAGCCTGTATTCTGAAATTTTCATTGACTATCTGTGCAGTCATCAGTTGCTAAGACAGGAAAAAAAGCAGACTTCTGCAACGGCTGTGACAAATACAATATTGGATCGAGTGCTTTGTGAAATAATAGATTAAAAAGCAATGGTTGATTTCTTTTAACATTCATATTAATTGCACTGCTATCATTTTTTTCAGGTAAATACCACAGATGAAAATGAAAGATAGAGACACTACATTCCAATCAGTTTGTACTTCATGTTATTTTAAGACTACAGTGCAATATCTGCAAAGACGGACAAAGTACATATATATGTAGTCGCCTAAACTCAGAAAAAGTGACAAATACTGTAGTTTGTAGGTTTAGAATAACATACATTGACTAACTTTTCTCACTTATAAGATCAAACTAATAGAGAATCAAGACAGCTCACTATATAGATACACAATTGGGAATCTTTTCATTCCATAGCTAAAGATTTCAGTACATTTTAATCTCTTTCAGTGTTAAAGCCACCAAGTGAGCCAGAATACCAAATGCAGTCTCTGGTTTCAAGATGTCTCTTTCTCATGCTGACACACCATCTCAACATGGGAGCCACACTGCCATCTTTAGAATGTGCAAGGAAAGTAATTCACCTCATACTTCATATGGAAAACAACCAGTCAGCACATTACTCTCAAGAGGGCAGCATATGCTACTATATATAGTATGTGTTATGCACTATACACTATATATGATATATATATATACACTACATAATATATACTATACTATATATACTATTTCTCTGTGGGAGAAGAGAAGGGGAATCAGTTGATGTGTATGCTAGATAGAAAGAAATGAGCTAAACTATACATGTAACTGCATGAGTCTGTAAGAGACAGAGCAAGAAAAAAGAGGATTTGGTGGAAAATATAAAGTTCTTTTCCTAACGCCTCTAGGGGACTCCCTGAGAAGGTTGATCATAGCATGCATTTTTATCTGTAAAAAAATTAAAGAGAGATATGTGTTGATGTTTTACAGTTATTTTCTGCTATGGAAATATTCAAGTCTGAAATATTTGAGATTGGTTTGTTAATGCAAGACTTTCATCTCCATAACTATAGATTTTAATATTCACTTTTCTGCTAGAGTAAACATGCTATTTGGCAGACAGAGTAGAAGAAATACAGTCATTACTTTAAACCTTTCATTAAAGATCCAATAAAAAAAAAATCCACCTTTTGGAAAGCACTGAAAAGTTTAATGAAATACTATTTCAATACTTGCTGACAAATGAAAACATGAAGTTAGTTCCTGATCTTTTTAAGAATCTTACTAAGAATCTATTGTGACAGGGAGCTGTAAAAGAGATTACAAACGTCATAAGAAGTTTTTAAAATATTATCGCAGGTAGCAAAAATGTTTTAAAAAGAAAACACTATTCTAAATGAGAACATGGAATTTTATTATATGAGAAATAGAGACTTCATCTTCCAAAATGTTGAGAACTGGGGAGCTAAACCTAATAATTTTGCTCTGTCATTAAAATTTCTTACATTTTGTCGGATAGTAGACAAAACCTTAAACATGACCAAAGACAAAGGACAAACTCTTAGTATGTTAGTCCAAATATATAAAGGATTTAGCCATGAAAGAAAAGTCTATAATGATTTTGAATTAACCTTCAGTGTATATTTTTGCCATATAATATCCCTGTTATAAATTTAAATGCAAACTTATTTATCTGATGTAAAGGTTTACAATGAGAAAAATATAGTTGGTAATTAATAAAATTATTAGAATCCTGTTGGGAAGGTTTAATACAGAATTATCTAGTGCATTCAATTTCTTGAATTTTTAAAAATGTGTTGAGAATTATACAATTGTACAATATAATGTATAATTTGAATACTACAAATAAGATGTTTATATATTGTAAAAAAGTAAACTTTTTTTTTTTTTTTTCCACCCAGGAACTTCTTTCCAGCGAATCAGTAAGCCCAGTATATACTAATTACCCCACTTGTGATAATAATTTTTCTGTTTGTTATTTTCTGTAAATTTTTTCTATATCTTGCAATATTCTTCAATATCTATCTATGAATACTGGATTTTTAGATGACAGTTATCTATAAGGGAAAAGTAACTGATGGAAATTTCTGTTGGGGAACACATCTATTTGGTGAGGAATTGTCACAATTCTCTGCTCTTTCTTACAATATTTTGCAAAAGTTTATACTTTCCTCATACGCACATTCAGTAATGTATTGTAAATTCTTACATTTAATAGAATTTTTCATTCACTTCATACTGGCTTTTTTAAATGTTTTTGTTGAATTAAGGAACTTTGCTTCTTAAGAGAGTTCTTTGGTTTATGCAGATTGCCATAGTTCCACATCCACTTCAATAGAGCTCTGACACGGATACCCATTTGTGTTTTTTTGCATTTTTACAAGGTTAGTTTCCCACTATTGCTTGATAATATGAGAAATTACATGTGTTGTAACCAACCAATATGAAATTAGATTGTAATTAAAAATATTACAGTAAAATATAGACTTGGATACAAACAAGAAGGAAGAACACAGCTGAGATACCTGCTGCCTAGAAAAAATAATTTTTATCACTTTTTGCATTCTTTACATATTGTATGATTTGAAAATGGTGCTAGCCTATTGGTATGTGGTGGTTTTTTGGTTTTTTGTTTTGGTTTTTTTTTTCCTGATCTTATTATTTGGATTGGTGTAATTCACTCCTTGAAAAGCTCTGTTACAAGCTGCTTGTAAAGGTAAAGTAATGAGTAGTCACTTAATATATTGCATTTTTCTCATGGCTCAAGGCCACTTGCTGTAAAAATATAGTACCAGTTCACAAGTGCCGTACCTCGGAAAAGTGAAGCAGAAAAGCAGGAAAGTGAGATCCTCTGTATTCGAATTTACAAACATTCCTTCAGAATGAGACATAATTCCTTCTTATTTATAAATGTGATCACTGAGCAAAACCTCATATCTTATATTTTCCTCTCTATTCCTCTTATAGAATTCACAATATTTTTTCAAATAATCAAATGCGTTTCTTTGTTTATTAGATTTTTTTTTTCTCCTCAAGAAAACATATAGCCAATGTGGGTTTTTATCTCTTTTACAGCTGTGTCCTATTTAAATCTACAATGACATAACATTATTTATGTGAACTAATATGAAATTATGGAAACATATTTCCATTGGAATTTTTCGTCATTTTTATTACATTAATATATTCATTTTATAGTTAAATACTAATATAAAAACTAATATGAAAAAACCCACAATACATTCAGATCAAATCTAAAAGGAATTGCAAGTCTGACATTGTAATAAAACAAAACTGAGATGCCCATGTGTGCAAATGGAAAAAAAAGAAATGTGGGTGCATATTTCAAAACTGTTCAAGGACGTTTATTTATTTTGTTCACAGAATAATCCTTAGAAAGTAAGGCTGACGAAATTTACTGATAAGCTTGTCAAGCACAGATCATGTATATATTTGATTTATATATATATAATCCATGATAATAAAATTAATTGTATTGTAATGTATATATTAATCAGTAAACTTTTTAATGTACTAAATACAATATGTATATTACATTATATATTATACATATATATATATATATAAAAGAACTATCCAAGGTAGCCAAATTTTAATATTATACCAAAAATATTGGTATAATATTAAGAATGGCTACCTTGGATAATTATAATTTTGAATTCCATAAGTCATAATTTTCTTAGTAGGAGTTTAAACGTTTCATGGGGGATTCCGGGAATTTAGATTCTTAGAGAACTGAATACCTTGACCAATGATGCAGAAAATTAGTCTGAGAAAGTTAGCATCAATATAATCAGAACTCAGATTTCACGACTCTTAAGCATATTACTAACAGCTTCTGATTTGTCATGGGAATAGATTATTTACTTTTCATCAGTCTATTTAAGATGCCTTTATAAAACATTTTGCTGATGCTCTGTTTCTCTGCCTGGTAAGGAGCTTATGAAACCAGCTACTTTATCATTCTGTACATTTGGGGTGGTAGGCCATGACTGGAGCATGGTGTACTCAGCATTACTCATTTGATAACCCATGCTAACAGGTTGAAGTAGCTAGAGCCCTATGTAAGCAATTTGCTTATTAGCTGGGGCTTAGGTTGAGACTAAACAAAGACAAAGATGGTTCTGAAGGTCCATCTTTTTTAGTTAAACTCCCTTAAAACTTGACACAGAATATTAAGTTGAAACATGCAAGGAAAAAAGTTCTGGTCCATTCCTACATCACTCACTAGTGTACTTGGTATGTCTGGGGTGGAGTTAACTTTCTCCATAGCTGCCCTGACTGTGTGGTGCTTTGGATTTGTGGCTAAAATATTGTTGATAAAAAACTGGTGCTTTGGTCATTGCTGAAGAGTGCTTGCACAGTGTTGGCTTTCCACCACCACCACTCTTTTTAGCAAGTAGGCTGGGGACAAGCAAGAGGCTGAGAGGAAACACAGCCAGGACAACTGACCTAAATTGACCAAAGGGATATTCCATACTACCTGACATTGTGCTCAGCCATAAAAGCTCAGGGAAAGAAGGAGGAAGGGCAGGCATTTGTGGTTATGGCATTTGTCTTTCAAAGCAACTGTTACACGTGCTGTGGCCCTGCTTTCCAGGAAGTGGAATATCTGCCTGCTGATGGGAAGTAGTGAAGGAATTAGTCTTTTTTATTTGCTTGTGCACACAGCTTTTGCTTTTGTTATTAAACTGGTTTTATCCTGATCCATGAGTCTTCTTGCCTGCCTTATATTTTCTCCTTGCCCTGCAGGACAGGGAAGTGAGTGAGAAGCTGGGTTGGTATTTGGCTGTTGGTTTTCAACCCACCACAGCCAGTGTATACACATTCCTTATTTTCAACCCTTAAGCTAACCATAACAACGGCTATGTAGGTTGTGTCACACTTTTACTTACATGAGCCACAAATGGTTTATATTTTCCCTCTGTAGGCTACTTTCATTTTTATATAGCTGTGCTTATACTTCAGCATTTTATATGAGTGACATCTACATCAAGACCAGACTATATCTTTACCTGTATAATTATGAAGTTATCCTTCTTAGAGTAGTTCACATACTTTTCAAAAATCAGAGTATTTTATGAGTTCTAAGTGCAGGAAACTCTTCAAAAGTAGGGAAAATTTCATTTTTTAAAAAATAAGAAACGGAAAATTATTTCTTATTTTTAAATAATTCTATTATTTAAAGTTATAGAAAAGGATAATAAACTGGTGAAGTCATAAGAAAGAAACTTTTCTGATATAATTGCAAAATACTTTTTGTTTCACCTGCTGTGATTGACTAAAATCCCCCTGTACCAGATGTATTAGTATTCAAAAATGTATCAGTATTAACAGATGAATTCTACATACTGAGAACTTCATGAGCTCCATGGTGTGATAAAGATTTGCTTTCCTTTAATGTAATGGTTCTATTTACTAAATATTTGCATATTTATTGTGCATTTTGGATGATGAAAAATTGAACAATTTGCAAGCTGAAAATAATGCAGGCATCCAACATTCAATTTTTTTCTTATTTACATATGTTATTAAACAATACGCTAAAAAAGCAATAAGCTTGTACATTAGAAAACATAAAATGGCAAAATTAAGGTTACTTTTGCAAACTTCAAGTCATTATCTTCATGACTTGTCCCTAATTAAATGACAAGCTATTTTTATTCAAATAATAGAATAGAGTACTCAGTCCTTATGTCCAAACCTTTGTGCACATATGCACAGCATCTGATCCCTGTGAGCAGTGTCGTACTCGATCAAATTCCAGTATTAATATGGTGGTCAAATAATGGGGAAGGAGGCTGGGAAACTTCAGAGTGTTCATATTTACTAGGGAAATATATATTCAGTGCTTAGATCATTCCCAATGCTGAAGTGTGATGAAATTAGTTTATGACCATGGAGTGTAACTGATGTTTAATCTGATAAATGTTAGACAGCAATACAAAAATAATGCCAATATGCTTCCATAGAAAAGGATTAAGCCATATGTAACATAAATTTCAAGTCATCCTTACTGGAGGGAAATGATAACAGAAACTATTAATCACAATAGAAAATATAAACTTTTATCTGGAAATACAGGTTTGGTGAGGGTTTTTCAGTTAAACTGTGCTTTGAAAACTGAGGAAGTTTTTATGGGTACTCATTAGGTCCGTGAAAGTCAGACAACTTGTTTTGCATTATCCATGGTTTGGAAACCTTTAATACCCATGCAAAAATAGTAGTTTAAAATGTCCAATTTTTTCTAAAAATGTCCATTAATAGTCTATTGCTGATGGCTTTATTAATTTCAAAGAGATTTCTGTACTGTTTGTTTTTCACCTGTGGTACTTTGAGAGTTTAATAGTTCACAGCCATATTTTATTTGATGAATTTTAATGAATTACCTATGCTGACTCAAAATCTCAAATATAATTAGTCCTTTCTGTAACTATGACGGAGATGAGGACAACAGCATCAGAGGTTTTACCACCCTGAACAGGAAAAAAGTCATAAAAATACCAAAAGGCACTTAACATTCCTATCTTTCAACCATTTTGTTTAGATTTCTTACTATTGTGATTTCTACTTTTTATATTACCTTTGATAGAGGTTGTAAGCATGCTACAACCAACAGTCCTTAAAGCTAGAATTCTTTGTTTAGCATACAAAGCAACAACATACATGTCTTCTCCTGGAATTCAGGAGAGATACAATCTTTTTAGCTGAAATAACAAAACCTACACATATGAAATCATATTGTTTTTTTTTTTTTATGTGCCCCAGCATTATAAGAATCTAAAAAAATAGTGAATGTTATCAGAGTTGTAAACCCTGTCAGCGAACACCTTTTTCTAAGAAAAAAAAAAGTGTTTGAAATTACTAACTCCTTGTCAGGGACATTTTTGCAAATACTGAATTAAGATGATATAGTTATTTCCAAATGTAGTTAAGTAGTAAATTTTTCAAACTTCTCAGGTTTTGCATTGCTATATCTTATCATTTCCTTGTATTGTCAGAAGCAAAGGCTTCTGTGACTCTATGTTGTGCAATTTAGAAAGCTAGAAACAAAGGATAAATAAGAATAAGGTAGAAAGACGTGATATTCCAAGTCTTTATCACAGTGCTAAGTGAGGACAGGGGCAGTACAGTGGGGAAAGAAAAGAAAAAGAAAAAAAAAGAAAGACTTCAATTTTGTTTACTGTTCCTAATTCTGGACTAACACACTGTCTTCTGCATCAGTACCCAACGTTTGAAAGTTTAATATACACTCTAATTGGTGTTCCAATCATATTGCATTGATCAAGCACATGTGGGGATGTGGGGAATGACGGTCTGCTACCCATCACTGTAGAATGTTCATTATAGGCAACCCATTTTACATTTTATTTCAGAAGAAATTTAGAGATTTTAGACAGCAGAAGTTGTTTTTCTCTATGAAAAGTTCAGTCATTCAGAGACTCATAGAAATCACACTGAATATACCTTAAATGTTGAAATTTTGCTGATATTTAAGTCCAAGAATTAAAATGTATTACAGTATTTTAACAAAACAAATGTGTATATAAGAGCTAACATGAGCTGGTCATTTATTTAGCATGTAAGTAATTAAACAGAGGTTGGAAAACTCCATCTTAACCTCAAGTGGTCTCAAATTAATTATCCGTTTGTTCTTATCACTTGATGCTTCTGGTGCCATTTTAACCTAACTACAATTTCAAAAAGACTGAAGAATACAACATATAATTTCATTTCTTTGTCGCTATATGATGTTCATATCTTTTGAAACTGAATTGCATTTTACTTCTGGACTGGACCTTACAGTCTCTGCAAGTTATGCACAATTATGTTTAAACCTTCTCACTGCTGACTCAGTACTTTGTCAGTATGGAAAGAAAGCTGTTCCTCCTGAGTTTGTTCTCCAGTTTTCATTTCTTTGAAAAGTGCAGGTGAGTAATCTGTATTTCAAAGAAAAATGACCTTTGCTTGATTTAAATGGAATCTTTCTTTCAATATCTGAAATGAGAAAGTGATTAAAGTTTTGGTTGATAGGTAAGATGTATTTTAGAAGCAGATAAGCTTAAAGGTCAGACACTGTCAAATGAAGGATTTTGACTTTTTAATTTTTAAATACTTCATAAGAATCATGGTTCATGCATGCCTGGCACTCCTTTTAAGTTCTAAAATAAAATTGCTCTGCATTTTCATAAGATTCACTTTCCAATGTTAGCTACATTTTGATGGTATTGCATGAACAATTACTTTGCAGGATTTGGTCTTACTGCTGCAGCTGAGACAGGAAGTTTTCCTGGCTTTTCTGCCAAATAATTTTAAAATAACACCTCAAAATAGTATAAAGTAACACCTGAATTAAAACACCAGCTCTTCTTTAATGATTAATTTCTTTTATATCTACAGATAATTTAAAGTCAGGAATTTTTAATGTATTTTTAATTACTGTCAAACGTGAAGTGCAACTTTTTTTTTCATAAAGCGTGTACTATTTTGAGGACTCTGGCTTGTGTATTTTTTCAACAGATTACGTTTTCTGAATGTACAACATGAGATTAACAAAGGCCATCTGAGTTACAAAACAGATTTTTTTGGACTTACAAGCAAATAACTAAGTTTTTAACCTACATAACATAAGATACCACAAACTAACCTAAACTATAAGCCATGATAAGGCTTTTTGTAGATAAAAGATTATAAGAAAACAAACACCGCCCCCCCCCCTCCCCCCCCCCCCACACACCCCCCACCTAATTATGTCCCTTGTGTCATACTATTCTGAATTTATAGGGATTTTCCTAAAATCTTATCTGGAGGATGCTAGAAAGTAAGATATCTACTTTTCTTACCCTTTTTCATTCTGCACTTTTTTTTTATTTTCGATCTATAGCAATTTTATCTAATCTGAGTTAGGGCAATGTTATAGTTCTTTCTGATGTTTCTAAATGATGAAAACTAGAGGAAGATTTATCAACAAACTCCTGGGAAACATTTTTAGTGATTCAAAGGAACAATTTGACCTTCTTCCTTTATGCTGAAATACTATCATACATGTCAAAGGAAGTAGGTATGCGTTTTGAAAGGATTAAGACAGAAAAAAGAATTTAAAGAATCTGACAGAAAAATAAGTATGATTAATATATAATGGACTGAAAACTCAAAGACCAGGTCTCCTTTAATCTGAGAAAGAGAAACAATTTTTGAAGCATAATTTACCCTGTTCTACCCCTTTTTGGGTTTATTTTTATCAACCTTACTACATGTTTCCTCAAGTAGTATAAGTTTTCTTTAATATAACATTACTAATAGAAGCTATAAATTAGAGATTTATTTTTGACTAAAACGAGTTCAATTTGATCACAACTCCTTTTTTTGACTCTGGTATATGTGACTAGCTCTTTCATAGGATACTCATTGCTAAGATTAAAATAGTAAGCCTTGCAAGTTGATCTGTTAGTTATTTTGCAGAAAAAGCTGTTAACTGCTTTCCAGAATCATCTATAAATTAGATGGTGCTTTTTCAGACTATATCGAGGAAATATAGAAATCTACAAAAAAAGTTTTCCATTGTCACGTATTTTCTATTTTTTGCTTCTTTCTCCTATAGATATCATTATTTGTAGCCAATACTTGAGATCTAGAGCGGATTTCCCGTCTTGGAAACGATTTATTTTTACTATCACATAATAGGTGCTTCACACAGTTTCTATTCTATTCTTGTACTTTTTTTTTCCTTAAACACTGAGACACTTCTTTCATGTATGGTATTAGTCAACTATTCCCCCTATTTCTCTTCTTCCTGAACAGCTAAGTCTTCAGTAACTGGTCCAAGTTTAATTGCTCTTACTAGTATTTTCTGTAAAGTCTGAACTCACCCTTGAATCAAAATTGCTAATTCTCCACTTTATTTCAAAGGTTTCTCAACTGAGTATATAAACATTGTAGTTTTTTCTAATTTCAGCTTGTCATTTTACTGGATGAAACATCTCCCTGATTTGTGCTGATCAGTTTCAGTTCTTTCCCTTAAAATTCTACTGCTTCTTCCTCCATAGCCAAGTTGTCATTTACCTGCTGCATATTTATACCAGATCTTAAAAGTCTGTGAGATACCCCTGCCATTCCTCACTTTCAAGCTTAAACTTTTTTTTTTACTAGTTTAAAGCCTTAACTTCATTTTTCTGTTTCTTTTCCTTCTTTTTTTTTTTTTTTTTTTTTTTTTTTCTCCACAGCTAGATTGGTCCCTGAGGATATTGCTCCTGCGTACTCACATGGAGTTCAGTACTTGATAAAATTAATGCCTTAAGGATAAATACCTAATGGGGCTTAAAAGCAGAGATTTATTTCGTCAGCCATTTGTTATCTTCTGGGTTTTGTCATAAGTCCTATCCTTCTATATCCCAAGGACAGGAAAAATCTCACTAAGATAATTTTGAGTTCTCTTAAACTTAAATTTTAAGTTTTTCCAGGTTGTGTAAAATTTGTCCTTGATCCACATCAAAAAAATAATCTGAATTTATACTCTGGATGTAAAGTCGCTTTCTTTCTGCTACCATGTTTCTTTTCAACCTAAGGAGAATAGCATAAAAAGTAAGTCCCAAGAGACAAGTAAAAGTAATTTCACCAAGTGTAAAATGTTGAAAACTCGATGTCAAAACAAAGTCATAACTTTGAACAATTAACTTCCGCACAATTAAAAATTTTAATGGATCTCTAATTCAGTCATTTCCCATATGGCCTATTCAATTAACCCTTAACAAAACAGACCAGCACTTTAGTCTCAAATAAACAGGAAGGAAGCAATATCTGTGTAAACTGTTTCCAAAGATGTTAAAAATGGCCTACATATCTATTCAAACTTAACTAATGAACTTTTTAAAAAAATTCTGAACATACATTCAGAGAGTAATTAGTAAAACAGCTGCCCTTCAGATGGCAGTCTAAGAATGGCACTCTGGTCAAACTGAGATACCGTTATGCTTTAACAAGGGGAAATGCGCTGATGCATGATGTCTGAATTCTATTTATACTTGTGTGAAAGCATAGATACTTTATCTGTTTTTCCCCTGACTGCAGGTTAGTAAAGAGCTTTTAGTTTCCTAATAAAAATCGGACCTGCTAAATTAGTGGCATTGGTAATAATCCGCATTTCAGGGCTTTATGTCCTCTAGAACTGCAGCACTAAACAGATATAGAAGAAGAACAGGGAAACATATGTTTCAAGTGGTGCACTTCAGAAACGTCCATGAAATTGTGCTAAAATATGAGACCTCACACTGTGGAATGAGTAGCCTGTAGTAAAAATAATGTGTTTTTTCCCTATTACTACATACTCATTTTTATAATATTTCTTTCCTTTGTTTTCACTTTTTTTTTTTTTTTTTTTTTTTTTAATCTTCCCTCTTTGCTCTGCCCCTCTATTTTACACATGAGGTGGGAGTGCTGCTGTTTGAACACCACCACCACTTGCTTCACTGTTTCTCTTTGATTATCTATCGCTTTGTAACACAAAAGAACACAGAAAAAAGGTTGCTATCCTTGGAAACATGTTAAATCTGTATAAGCCTAAACTTATTTAAAGAAGCTCGTACTCACTTTAGCAGGGTCACACTTCATGCATACACAGCCAATGTAGAAACAGCAATCAAGAGAGAAAAATAACGGAAAAATTTTGCAAATAGGGCAATTAATACTCAGATCTGAAGAGAATGGACAGTAAAAATCTTTATATGACTAAGCTATGCTTTTGAAAAAATCTGGTATGAAATGCAATGTGTCGATGCCTAGCCCTTGAGGCAGAATAATTTGGTGTATTTTCTCCTCAATCCAGCTTGTGTCCAGTTTTATATGCCTAAGGGAAAGGTAGGAGGAAGACAGCATGATAAGATGAATATAATCTGGCATTTAATTAAGAGAACTCTCCCTAACACAGTGTCATATAAGATGAAGAAGGATTGATCTTTATGGTTTTTATCTTCTGTAGGAATTGAGTTTGGTTTGCAGTAATTACATACATAAACTTATTCAAGAGACTACAGAAAATTATTTTCCTTTATTTGTTTGTTTGAAGTTCTAGTTTGTTTTTCATTTTCATTTTCATGCTACTTTAGCAAATAGAAATGAGGTTATTTAAAGGCATTTTTATTGTAGCGTTTTGCGTTTTTTAAATATATTTACTTTCTTGTCTCTAGAAGTAGTAAAGAAGTAATTGATCTGTCTGTGGAGTATGATTATAAAGTACAAAGGTGCTTATTCGGTTTATAAATAGGAAAGCTGGATCTGTTAATGTGAGTCATTCTGCAATGCCTATGCCTGACTTGTATTTTGTTGTCTTTTTTAATTTTTTTTTATTCCAAGCATCATGATTTCAAGAAATAGATGAGAAATCTTTCAAAACAAAAAAAATAATTAAGAATAAGCTAGGATTCAAACATACCTGCTTTAAGAAGACCCGTGAAAAGAACAGTTGCTATAAGTTAACAGCATGAAAAAAATCCTTTATGTTCCTCTAGAGATTAAAGGCCAGGACTACAAATTGTTCTTATTTTCTGTGTCATTTTAAGTAATGCTAGACTTCTAGGACTTCAGACAGCTGTAGATCGGTTTTAATAGTCCATATAAAGAAATAAATATAGTGCAAGGAAGCTAAGGGTCCAACAGCAGGAAGATCAGTGTTTAGACTCACCGGAAATGTTAATTACTTGCAAATCATTCTTTGTAGGAAGTGTAAGGAATAGTATACCCTTTGTTAAAAACATGTAAATGTAGAATCATAGATCCATAGGAAGGTTTGGATTGGAAGGGACCTTCAAAGATCATTTAGTTCCAACCCCATCTTCTACTAGATCAGGTTGCTCAAAGCCCCATCCAACCTGACCTTGAACACTTCTAATGATGGGACACCCACAGCTTCTCCGGGCAACCTATTCCAGTGTCTCACCACACTCATCATAAAAAAATTCTTCCTCGTATCCAATTTAAACCTACCCTCTTTCAGTTTAAAAGCATTGTCCCTTGTCCTGTTCATTACAGGCCTTGGTAAAAAGCCTTTCTCTGTCTTTCTTACAAGCCCCCTTTTATGTGTGGAAAGGTTGCAATAATGTCTCACCGGAACCTTCTGTTCTCCAGGCTGAACAACCCCAGCTCTCTCAGCCTCCACTCATAGGAGAGGTATTCCAACCCTTTGATCATTTTTGTAGCCCTCCTCTGGACTTGCTCCAACAGGCCCATGTCTTTTATGTTCTGGGGTCTCCAAAGCTGGATGCAGTACTCCAGGTGGAGTCTCACGAGAGTGGAGAACAAAGGCAGAATCACCTCAACCTGCTGGCCATGCTTCTTTTGATGTAGCCCAGGATACGGTTGGCTTTCTGGGCTGCAAGCACACATTGTCATCTTATGTCAATTTTCCATCCACTAGTATCCCCAGCTCTTTCTCCACAGGGCTAATTTTGATCCAGTCATCACTCTGTACTGATCCTGGGGATTGTCCCTATCTAGGTGCAGGACCTTGCACTTGGCCTTGCTGAACTTCATGAGTTTCACATGGACCCACTTCTCCAGCCTGTTGAGGTCTCTCTGGATACCATCCCTTCCCTCTACCATATCAACTGCATCACTGAGCTTGATGTCATCTGAAAGCTTGCTCAGGGTGCACTTAGTCCCACTGTCTGCCATTGATGAAGATATTAAACACTATTGGTCCAAGTGTGGACTCTTGAGGAACACCAGTCATTACTTGGTGGCCATTGAGTCATTGACTGTAACTCTTTGGATTCAGCCATTCAGACAATTCTTTATCCATCTAGTAGTCCAACCACCAAAACTGTACCTCTCCAATTTAGCAGCAATAATGTTATGGGGGACTATAGCAAAGGCCTTACAAAAGTCCAGATAGATGACATTTGTAGCTCTTCCCTTGTCTGCTGATGCAATCACTCAGTCACAAAAGGCCACAAGTTTAGTCATGCACTATTTGCCTTTCATGAAGGGATACTGGCCGTTTTCAGCCACCCCCTTTCCTCCATATGTTTCAACATATCTTTCAGGAGGATCTGTTCCATGATCTTACCAGGCACAGAGGTGAGTCTGACTGGCTGGCAGCTCCCAGGGTCCTCCTGTTAAATTTTATTTCTTTTTCTAGGTGGGATTCAAGGAGTGTGTGTGCATATATATACATACACATATATATATACATATATATATATATGGTGGGGTGATATTGCCTTTTCTGTAGTCACTGGGAACTTCACTTGAATGCCAAGATTTTTCAGATGTGATGGAAAGTCACTTAGCAGCTACATCAGGCAATTCCCTCAGGACTTTGGGATGCATGGTCCCATGGGCTTGTGCATGTTCAGGTTTCTTAGTTGGTCTTAAAGCTAATCTTTTACAGTGGGGTAAATTTCACTGAGTTTCAGAGACTTGAGAGGTGGGAAGTGTGATTACCAATGAAAACTGAGGCAAAAAAACCCTGTTGAGTACCTCAGCCTTCTCCATGTTGGTTGTCACCATTTCTCCTGTCTTATTTATTAAGGGATGTCTATTTTCTTTAACCTTTCTTTTCTGAGCAATGTATTTGTAGAAGCCCTTCCTGTTATTCTTCACTTTCTTTACCAAATTCAGCTCCAGCTGTGCCTTAGATTTCTTGATTCAACCCCTCTCTAGACATCCAGGCAAAGTCCCTATATTCTTCATAAGCTCTCTGTCTGTGCCTGTCATTTTATTCTTACAGTTTAGTTTGATCAGGAAGTCATTACTCTGACATGCTGGTTGCCTGCCTTCCTTGGCTGATTTCTTACACATAGGAATCAAGAGCTCTCGAGCTCTAAGAAAAATGTCTGCAAAGAGCTGCCAGCTCTCTTCTTCTCCTTTATCCCCTGAGCGCAGTTTTCCAGGAGGTCCCATCCACAGATACCTGAAAGTTGACTCTCCTAAAATTCAGGGTCCTGACTTTTTTCCTCACCTGGTCTCCCTGAAATGCATCAAAGCACAAGAACTCAAAAGACAGAACCTTTATGTATACAGAAAAAGGGGTTTTTATTTATTTTTTTTAAGTCATGTGGATATCCTCATTCCTTATTAGCCATCAGTTCCCTCTATCTATAGGGAAAAAGAGTAGAAAACACTTTAATTCCTAGGTTTTCGCTCTTCTTTAACCCGCATATTAGCCAGGATGAACTGCTCAACTGAAGTACAGCTTAACTAGTTTAAAAGTAACCACCAACTCTCATTACTGAAAGGAAGCAAATATTTTTGTGTCTATCAAAATAATAGGAAAAAATTATGTAGTTACACAATTACTCACAATTAAGTATTGCATGTATCGTGTTCAGTTTTATGATCAAAAGCAGTTAAAACTGTTAACTTATTGTAGATTGTGCTCTTCTGGACTAGGTCTGTACAGCAAATATATCTTCTGCTATTGTATTTGTATTTTTGCTTCTTTGTTTTCTTCTAATTCTGTTTTAGCATGAAGAAGTAAGCCCACTTTGATGAAATTTTTGCCTGACTGTGGAAGGCTCAAAAAATCTTTCTTGATTTTGAACAGAAATTTGAACTTTGTCTTCCTGTTTTTCAAAGCAGTTTTCTAACCTCCAATTATAGTTTTTCAGAGCTGGTGTTCTCTTAGTCCTTCTTGCTGTCACCTTCTGTTTTATATTTGTTTAGATACAAAGGCAGAGAAATAGTATGTGTGTGATTTTGTATTCCGATGGCTAGGAAAAGAACATGCTTATGATCCCTTTCAAAATTGTAAGTCTGTCAACTTTCTTAAGATGTGATAGCTATTAGAGGACATCCTGAGAGATTTATAAAGTCTCAGTGTATCCTATAGCTTTGTGGTCAGGGAATACAGGAAACAGGGTAAGATAAATGAGGTTTCAAAAGTTTTTATTAATCTTGTAGAAGAATGCATTCCAGTAGAAGATGATTCCTAACCACAAATTTAATTTTTGCATTATAATTTTTATTTTATTTGTCGCTATTTTAATTTTTTGTGTGCATATAGTACAGACCTATGAATTCTCTTTTCTTAGACTAATGCATGAAATATTCAATTATATCCTTTTGTTCTTATTTGAAATAAATGAATATATGAACAGTGTGGTCGTAGAGATTATTAAAATGTCACTTTTTGTAATAATTATAACAAATTTCATAACGTTCAAGGACAACTTTGAAAAATAGTTATAACATTGTTAAGTTTCACAAATATATTTGTGTGATTTTCACTAATTAGCTACCTGTTTTCTTTAAAAATTAAAATAAAGTTGGATTCTTTTCTCTTTTCTGTCCTTATTGCTTTGAGCTAATTTATTAACTTACTCCAGGGCCAGAATAAAAAAACTGTGGCTTAAAATCAGTAGCAATATTTCTTAAAATTACAGTGTATTTAAGACTAAGTCCATGGTATTCAAGGATCATAATGCTGCAGACATTACAGTGTTGATTTTTTTTTTTTTTGCCTCCTTTTGCATTACTCCTTAGATTTATTCTAAAATACTCATACGTATTGTATATTCACCAAAAGCATTTATGAATAACTAGAATAAACCAGGTAGCACTTCTTTGAAAAATTTTACTTTACATGCTCTGTTGTGTGTTCTTTCCACAAAAATCAGTCTCTATCATAATTTTGCTATTATAATTATACAGCCATCAATTAAAATTAGCTATATGCTTACCTATCTGATTTATTTTATTATTAATCATGTATATTTTGATAATTTCTATGTTTTTTAATCTTGGAAATATTTACTTGGGAATTTTATTTCACCTTTTCTTTTTAACTCAATTTTTTCTTTAAAATAATAAGGAAATACCTTCTGAACATTACAAGACTTTATTAATATCAACAGTTATTGTTACATTTTTGTTTTTCTGGGTAGGATTCAACGTATGTATAGGTGAAAAGAAGAACATTTGTCTGAGCTTTTAGACAACAGGACTTCAAATTAGTCCAGTCAGAAAGTCTGCGATTACAGATATATTGCTTCTGGAATAGTCACAGCTGGCAAATGATCATAGAAAGGCTTTTGAGACTACTTGACTGTATAAGTTCATCACATGTATTTTTTAAGGAAATCAGTACGCAATCTTATTTTCTTGTCTGTTGGGTTTAAATCTTTCTGTTAATCTTAGCTTTTAACCAATAGTTACAGACAAGTATATAATTGTCTGCACGTATATAGTTACGTAATCATAATTCATGCCATAAATATGTTGAAGAACAGAGGTAGGCGTTAATGACCTTTTTGTTCTCATTTTAGTCTCTGACAGAGAATGTAAATAAGGGGTAATTCTCAATTACTCAAGCTGAAGAGGATTGAAAAAGGCTGGGATACTTGTAATGATTAGCAGAAAGCTTTTTCTTCAGGGATAAAAGTGAATTGAAAAGGAACTGAGTGAACAGACAGATACAACAACAGTGCAGTATTTAGCCTTTTCTGGAAGGTGATGGTTTAGCAGTGTAAGCAAGTAGCTTGAAATCTTTAGTCTCCCTGGAGCCCACAGAATCAAATCTAGCAGGTTTCACTGAATCTTTCATCTTTATATCTTCAAGGTAAATAAACTGAATTTCATGCAGCTCGATGTACACACTCTTTCTCCAAAAAGATCTGTAAAATGAAGTCTGTACTTACATGCTGTGATGCATTTTGCCGTACGCATCTGTATTGATGCCATGTGTAAAACAAAGAAAGTGATTAAACAGTTTTAAAATATTACTGGCTATACATGGCTGACATAGGTCTGGGACAACTGGTTATTTGGGATATCTCCTGGGGAAATTATTTTATATTTAGCAGACAATTATTTTCATTCTGGAAAGAATGACCAAAAACTTCACCGAGTGATATATCTGTTACAAAAGAGTTAGTGAAACTTAATTAACTCAGTGAAAAATTGGTAGGAGTTCTAAACACACATTTGAAATAAAATAAAATAAATTAAAAAATCAAGTTAATAGAAGGGTAATAAAGGCATTATTTAAAGGACTTGAGAAGGGAGGTTCTTGACTGCGGCTGAAAACTGGTAGGAAGTAGAGTCATATGTCTAAAATCCTTCTGAAACGAATGTATAACAATTCTGAAAACTTATGGAGATAATGGTGTCAGATTAAAACTTCATTCAGTGTTTGCCTTTGAGTCAACTTAAGTCAACTGAATCAAAATGTTTTTGAGTTAATCCCAAATGGATTTATCTAAATCAACCAAAATAAGGACACTTTAACTTTGCAAAGACTTGATTTTGATGCTGATTAGTGTTGACATTTTATCAATATTTCTAAATTTTCTTGTTTGCCATCTTTTCCAGTTTGTTATTTTCTTTCTTTATTGATTTTAATTAACATTTTTCCATAAGTTTCCAGTCTTCCTAAGCATACATCTATAAATACATAAACTAGTGATACCTTCGTAACCCAGAACTGCATACCATTTCCAGTCATTAAGAGTCACACCTAGCCTTTAGTATTTATGAAAACCAACTTCTTTTATTTAGTTTGTCTTGGTGTCTTTAGATCAATAACTAGATATGCTTATGAATATCTAAAGTAAAAATCAAATTCAACCACATTTAGTAGGTGTTAGAGCTCCTGCCCCAGTTACTCTGAATGATGTCTCCAGCTTATAAACCATTGGAATGACTAATGTGTTTTTTGTTGGTTTTTCCTTCTTCTTCTTCTTTTCTTTTCTTCTTCTTCTTTTTCTTCTTCTCCTCCTCCTTTTTCTTTTCTACTGTATTAGGGTCCAGGCACTGTTTTTCAGTCTTGAAAGTGTTTTTTCAGTCCCCACCCACAAAAATACTGTTTTTCTAACAATTCACATTGAAATCTGAACCCTGAAGAAAGGTCAATAATACATAATTGTTATGTATAATTTCTCTGATGCTAAGTAATTAACAAGGAGCATTGATTTTTTAATAAGGGATTGATTTCTGAACATAGGTCTAAAAAACAGAAAGAAAATTAAAAAGAAAAACTGAGAAACCTGAAGAGCTTTCCAAAGATGTGCACTTCAAAGTTTCACACTGTCCCCTAGAAACAGCAAAGCAAGGCACAGTGAAGATGCCATCAAAACATTTTAAAAAAATAGGTTTTAGGATGTTGCCAGTTATGCTTGCAACAGCCTTCAAACTAAAATGAATAAATAAATTAAAAAAAACCCCCACAACCTAGAAGACAATAGGGCCACTTAAATGAATAAGTGTTTTGCTGTACTGGAACCAGCCTACTCTGGTTTGCAAGACAGTCCTGAAAAGACATCATCCATAAGTTGTCTCAGAATGTTTGATTCAGTGATTAGTTGGCTTTAATTCATCACAAAAAGGTGTTATATACTCTGCTGGGACACTGACGTCATTCTCAAGTGCTCTGAAGACAGCCAAGGTTTGAAAACATGAGCTCTTTCTCTAGGAAAAGGGAAAGATTTGACAGCTATGTAACTGCATTATGGACACTCTTTCCAATGATTCATGCATTTTCCCTTTTTGTTTCATAGAAATATCAGGGTGAAGAGGGTCTGAATAGCCTTCAAGTTGATGTTGTGACAAGGTGACAATTATGCCTTTGTAAACAAAGCTATTTATACCATATTGCAAGCATTTATTAAAAACAAAACAAATAAACAAAAAACATCATGATTCAATGTTGGGCCACAAGAAAGATAACTTTTTTTTTTATTGACCCTGGTATGCTCTTCAGTGACCTTGGACATCAAACTTGGTTTCTCATGCTCCTGTTTCATTTTGTCTCTTTGTTTATGTTGTAATGACAATCAACTCCCGGAATGACTTTATGCAGGACCTAACACAGAGTGTCTTGCAAATAATCTCTGGTGTCTGTAGTGTAGTCTTATGTAAAATGAAGTGCAGAAGTAACGAAGTATTTCAAATATTATATCTTTCAATATTTATTCTACTCAAATGGCATGATTGAAAAAGCTGTAACACATAAAGAATGATCAAAACAAAGAAGAATTTAAATGTTTGCTGAGCAGATAACAAGAAGGTTGAAATGCAGTGATCAGTACACTGCTGCTTTACTTCCCCTGAAAACAAAGCATTTTCCTTTCTGGTTGAAACATTTTAAGATTGGGAGCTTACATGCTACCCCCTGTCAATTTCAGGAAAACTGTTTTTTTACTTCTAAAAAGCAGCTAATGCCTTTTTTGGACAGTTATGCATTTCTTCTACGAAGACCTTTAAGCATGAATATCGTCTCCAAGGCTATTATTATTCCAAAGCAATAAGATGAAAGTGTTTGATCATTAAATCCCTCCAAGATATCTGTAAAGACCATATGATTACAAAAATTTTGAGTAAAGTAATAAGTTGTAAAAAGCATCACATACAGATATAGAAAGTTACCTTTTGAAATCATCATGTCTGAAGTTACAGTCCAAGCAGTGCAGGTCAGCTGTCCTGATGACAGTTAGCCTCATTCAGCAAAGTCAACCGATTCACTTGATATTTTTTGGTTTGTTGATAATGTTGGTATTGGCTGAGATGTGTTGTTTTTTGGGTTTTTTTTCTGTGATATTTCTGAGATTTTGAAATAAGAGATAAGATAAAGAATACTTTGCATGTAATATTCTAAATTCTCCCATCATTAATCTTGTCTTTTTTAGACACAATCTCAATGTCAAAAGTGACAGTTCTTCACAATGTTTGATTAAAAGTGATACACACATCTTCTTTCCTAAGCACAACCTATCCCTAATTAATCAACAAAAGATAAATTGCTCCACAGGGGTGACCACTGTACCTGTTTTAGCCAAGGCTCTGTGAATGCCATGTGTGCAAAACTGAGGTAGTAACAAGAAGTCCTTTACATCTATTAAGGCTGGAGTTGGCTCTTGTGTAACTTTCTAACTTAACTTGGCAACAGTGAGAAGGAAGCAGAATGAGAAAAAATAAAATTGTTTACAAGTATACCGGAGATTGTGCAGGAAGGACCCTTCTACTACACCACCACCATGAACATCCTTGTTCATCTAGCAAAGATCCCAGGACACCAATGGTTAATGGGAAAATTGCCCCTACCCTACTCTTCTTGAGGAATGTTTGGGTATCTGCCCAGAGGAACACTGAAAGAATGTATAAACCAGGGATACTAGGAAGCTTTTATATAACCATTTTAACTGTGTTATTCATGATGCTTTTCTGTATTAATGGCGTTAATTGTCTGTATTAATAGTTTGGACTATTGGACTACTAAAATATTTTTAACCAAAATAAATTCTTTTGTTCAAATTCCTCTTTCCACTCAGAACATCACAGTTTAAAAATTGAATTGCAGTTAATTTTTCCTATTCTTATTTCTTTGTTTTCATGGAAAATCACATAAATAAAGCAAACTGTTTGGTTACCTATTGGTTTGATATTTTACGATACTTCAATTTTCCTTGAAAAAGAAATTGCCAGTTTTTGGGTTTGGTCAGAATAATTATTTTAATCTGTGTTGTACCTTTTTACCGAGCTTATCTGTTTCACTGAAGTAACTGCTTCTCAAGAAATGCATAAAACTTAGTAAAATTGTTATGAATATGAAAGTCTTTTTAAAGTTTAAATATAACATAAGGTTATTTATGTTTGGAATAGAGTATGGCAAACATTATTTTGTACAGAGTGTTAGTCATAACCAAGCACTGGAAGTTTACGTGAATAAGCTGTAAGTACATATGAAAAGCTTTCTTCATATCTGTGGAAGCCACACTGCTATATTAACTTTTACTGCAAAGAGCAGTAGTCCCAGGGGAAACCTGTATGATTAAGAGAAGCAAAATATTGTATTAAAATGGATATGCTGGAAATCAGAAATAATTTTTCATCTTTAGACTCAATCTTCAAATATTTCTGTACACAGAACTCTCCTTGAAGCTGATACACTTTCATTTGTGAAACAGCCTGGATCATCAGGTCCTTGGTATAACCTCCAAAGCCTATTGACATCAGCGGAAAGCTTGTCCACTCCACTGCATAGAAAAGAAAATAACAAATTTGGATTTTTTTCATTCAGTCGGAAATTGAGGCAAGCAACTTACAGTTTTAAATACTTGAAGGAAATCAAACATTATAAATTAATTTCTGCCCCAAGAAAAGAATTCCTACTTACTTGAGTGTACTAGACTTTATCCTTGGAAAAGCAACACTTCGGTGAAGTATGGATCGAAATGATGATGAAAAGGGTGAATGATATTAAACTAGGCAGTCTCCCTAACTTTTTATCTGGGCCCTTTGGCCATATCTGGGCAGAAAACTATTGTTTCTGCCTTTTGCAGCTCCTTGGACTTTGATTCACGTCCCTCAGTTTTAGCTGTATGGGTATTTGACAGCTAATCTAGAATTCTAAACTGAACTGATTTAGCTTGACATTTCCCTAATGATTAGAAGTAAGAAAGGAAGATTAGCCTGAATAAATGGCTTTGTAGAAATTACTATGACTAAGGAAATATGAATTTCATCCTTAACTTGGAGTAACTGCATAACACCTTCATGGTATTTAGGAATATATACACAAATTTGCCCTTAAAAACAGGAAAGCAAAAACCATATCTGACAATTTCTGTACTAACATTACTGAGTCTGAGAAAACTTGATCTGCACAAGAGATGTGTAAGAAAATTCTCTCTAGTTCAAGCTTAGTATTTCCAATTTTATTTTGCTGTGTGCTACAACGTATATAAGAAACCCACAGTAGAATACTTATAGAAATGACCATTTTAATAAGAGTTCTGCTTATAGTACTGTTTTTTATCAATAA